>NC_135862.1:14062080-14169580 GCF_031162955.1 Sander vitreus | reverse complement strand
CTTGACCTTAGATTGCAGCTTTGATATATATATATATATATATATATATATATATATATATATATATATATATATATAGACAGAGAGTACTCTCGCTTGACCTCAAAATTACTCAAAGTGACATTTAGCTATTTCTTGAATACATCCTAACAACCAATCCCTATTCAATTCAGTATTCTCCAAAATGACCATACCTTCATTTTTTTATAAGTAACCTTTCTCAATATTGCCTTCCAAAAGAGAAGACGTTCAAAGAAAACTGGAATAGAATATCCTCCTGATTGGGCCATAAAGCATTTACATTGACTATTCTGTAATCTTTCCCAAAGCAGTTGAGGACAATATGTCATTAAAAATCCATTTTCAGTGAAAGTATTCACTGGCTTTTCAAAGCACAAAAAAAGTAAGCTAATTACAAAAATAATTGTACTTCTTAGTTAATTTCCATGCCTGATTATACACTTGCTATACAGTATGTTTTTTGTGGGTTATGGATATTATAAAAGGGTTTATGAAAAAAGTAACTAGTGACCAGTGCTGACCTTAAAGTGACTATACGTAACTTTTTAATCTTTCTCTAAAACTCTGTCATTTTTCATACAATGGTCTTAAATAACCTGTAACAGCAACGAGACTAACAGTGAAAAGAACGCTATTTTCATATAGTTTTTAGTAAGGCATCTGCTTGGGTCAAATTTTTCCCGCAAAGTCACAGAATGATTTGCAGCAGGTAGACGCCGCTACAGTCACACATTCTGATGGGTAACACATTTCTTTGTAACACCGGAAAAGCCTGTGTCAGCATATGCCAGGTAAAAGGAAGCAGGAGATTTCTTTATATAGGCCTAATTGTATTTTAATGTTATTTTAAAAGTTATCTGTTGTAGTTATGGCTAATACTGGAGTAGGACCATTACAGGAAAGAAGGAAATTAAATGAAGAACAACTAAAAGCTAAAAGGGAAAGTGAAAGACAACGGGCGATAACGTCAGTCACACTCGGTTGGGCTATCAACAGATGGAGACAATCACGGGATTGCAAATTATTCAAAACCCACCCCGAATTGGCCCTCAGGTATGTAATATGTCTATTTCATTCATTAAATAACTTTACAGTGCACAATGTCAGTAGCTGAAATTACGTCCCCCTTCTATTTAGTGCAGACGCTTTCCTTTTAGTCCGTGTTTGTGTTGGCTTACTATTTTCTTTTCCCTTGTCTCCCTGTAACGTTACTTGTGTAAAGCGTCCGTGGGTTTTTAGTGAAATGCGCAATATTAATCTAAATTATTATTACGTTGGTTGCTACAACAAACTCTTAATGCTTTGGCTCGTGACACAGTGACAGTGATTCCCGGTTTAGCTCACGATACATCCAAAGTAGACTAAGTTACCATATGCAACACTTGAAATGCAACGCTGCATCTGTAAGTTATTCTTTTATTGTAAATGAATGATTTTCTGGTTGAGCAAAACATTCATCGCAACTATATGACCTCTCCTTAACGCTAACTCGGTAATACAGTGGGCAGTCCACAAGGAGGTAAGCGTCTGTCAACAACCGGTAGATCCTATGGCGCCATTTTGATGCTAACAAGCACTCACCCACCGTTAGCATTCCATTGACTGCCATTCATTTTGACGTCACTTTGACAGCGAATAACTTTACATCTGAAGCGTTTAAAGACTTTATTTGTCCATTGTTTATTAACGCTCAGTGCTCACCGGAAAAGTGCTTCTAATATCCTTCACTGGTCTCCGTCCAGAGCAACGGGATCTGTTGGTCCAGTTTATATACTGTCTATGGCAATACAGCACCGTAAAGAAAAGACCTTTACAACAGCAGGTGTGGTAAAAACACTACCACTTTTGTCCAAAGCGGCCGCTAGAATCAACACAAACCACTTTAAAGGGCAACTATTATATAGCATTTTCAGAATTATACTTGCATTTGTGTTTGTACTAGAACATGTTTACACGCTTTAATGTTAAAAAGACACTTCATTTTTCTGACACTGCCCATGGCTGCTAGCCTAGAAATCTAGACGCACCCTAGTGCCAGAAAATGAAATTTGCAGCCATGGGGTCTAGAAACTCTCCGTGGGCTTGCGAGCTGGAAAAGCCAAACTCTTGCCGGGCCAATCACATCGTGTATAGAGTCGGTGGGCGGGCTTATGGGTGCTGCTACTGGCAAACAGCGGTCTTTCGAATCGAATTCGAAAGATAAAGGCTTCTGAACCAAACCCTACCCAATCGGACATGTTTCAGCAGTAATGCGACCATTGGACCGGAATCGGAATCGGGGAGAATTTCACAACATTGGCAGCCCAGATGACATTGTTTTATGCTGTTGACACTAATAAAATATAGAAGCAATTTCTACAGTCAAAAATAAAATAAAAGCTTTTAAACCAAATACTACTGACAGAAAATGTTTCAGGAGTAATGTGACCCAGAATTGGGGAGAATTTAATGACACTGGCAGCCAAGGTGACATTGTTTACTGCCGTTAGCATGTAGTTACATTGGACAATGTTAACACCGCAGTGGCTTAAAAAAGAACACTCCAGTCCTGCCTACAGCAGATGACCAATCATAGAAGGCCGGCTTACAGTTGCGTAAGACTTAGCCGAGAGTAAAAAAAACTGTTGAAACCGGAGTGTTCAGAATAGTTGGAAATCTGAACGTTTTAGCTCACAGGGATTTGTCTAAAATACATTTACCTTATTATTTGAAAACACAGAAAAGCATAATATGTGACCTTTAACATTTGAGTTCAGACTGTGAAAGTGTTGCAGTGGCACCTATTATCTTTTTTAACCATTTAATGGTGCTTTCTATATGATATAATGTAATTTGTCATTATAGTTGAATAAACCATGTGTTCCTCAAAATCATTAGATGTAGCCACTTGCTTCACTCTCAATCATTAAAATACAGTATTAGATATGTTGCAGCTGGTGTCTGCAGTGTTACATGGACACACTGAATCATAGCTATTAACATATGTTCCTATGTGAGTCCAAGTTTATTTCTGAGGTACATTTTAAAACACTAGAAATTGATTAATGTGCAAGAACAAAAGGAAGAATAGATGTAGACAGATATAAAACAATCGATAGACCAGACTAGTGCAACAATAAAACCACACACACCGCAATGCATTTACAGGCATGCCATGCAGACTTAAGGGCCAAAGGGAGAAAAAAAAGGATGTGAGAACATTTTCAAAAGTGTCAGGGATGGGAGCAGATCTGATATAGTGTGGGAGGCTGTTCCATAATCTGGGGGCTACGACCTAAAACACCCGATTTCCCTCAAGCTTCTGCCTCGATTGTAGAGCAGCTAAGAGGTCTCTATTAAGGACCTGAGGGGCCTTTGGGTTGAGTATGAGCGTAGGTGTTCAGAAATGTAAAAAGAAAACAGCCCATTCAAAGAATTCAATGAAGGCGCGTATACTGGGCTGATATGCTCTGTAGTCAGCCAAACGCCCAACAGCCACTTTGTCTAAGTTTTTTCTGAAATGTGCAACCTTTAAGTCTTTACATTTCTTGACAGAGTTGAGATGGTGGATGAGTCAAACAAACAGGACTTTCACCCAGTAGACTAGGGTTTGTGTTTTTTTTAAAAATAAAAGTAAACAGTGAGTTTTTTTTAACTTTACGGCACAAACAGAACTACGTCACCTTCTGCGTCACATTTGTAACAGGAAGTAAAGTAACAAATGTATAGATTTGAACCCACCACAGTCTTTTTCTAAACTTTACTTAGTAGTTTTGTGATCTGAACCTTACCAAACTGTGACCGTTTCACAATGTTAACGGTGTGTTTAAAACCGTAACTGCTGTGGCTTGTATTTTCTACCACTGCTAGGATGGCAAATTTATGAAATGCTCCTATGGGTCTTATTAGAGGGAATAAACAACCTATAGGGTCACATGGTTATGATTAAAAGTAATATTAAAATGGTCATCTACAAAAGTACCACATTAATGGTTATGCAAATTCCAAATACAAAGGTTTTGCATACAGTCATAATAGCCTACTTTTAAGCACTTTCCTGCAAACAATACAATGACTCACTCGTCATTTTGGATCTCAGTCAACTATTTGGATTATGTCTCTTTAATGAATGAAGTTTGCTGAATGCTTGTTTGCAACATCTTTCTTTTTTACTGCATATGCTATGAAATTAAAGGCAAAGCTTAAAGACAAAGTCTTGAATACAAGCAATTTAGAATAAAATCTACTTGAAAAATATATTTGACATCAGCACTTCTTCATTTTCACTTTTTCCTGCTCACACACTGTACATACAATTTGACAGTGGATTCAGCCCCAGTCTTTGTCTGACTTCGCCAAAAATGTTAAGGTTCAGAGACATTTTCATACAGAGCAGAAGCTGAGAAAACAAACCATCACATTTTGTTTGACTAGTTCTCCATTTTTATATATTTTTGAACTGCATCTAATTAATCATCAACCATAGCTCTCAATAAGAAGAGATCTCTATTGTCATGTCACAGTATAGCTTGGCCTACTCATAACCCAGGTTAATACAGATGTCTGTATTGATACTTTATAGATGAGCACAGGAACTACAGGGCTGTTATAAATGCCCAAGACAAAGTTCTCCATGAGGACATAAAGTTTATTTGAATTTATTTTAAATATGAGAACTATGTTGATATTTCACACAGAGAAAATAACTCCAGGTTAGAAAGTTTGTGTGTCTGCATCCACACTTAGCAGCGTAATTTGCATTTATGCATGCAAACGTTTGCATTGAGTATTAATGACTGCATTTGGTATTGACTGCACAGTGGGAGTGCATAGCCTTGGTTCAAGTGGGAATGTATTAGAAGTATCTGAGGTATATTATTATGAGAAAAAAAAAACATTTTCATAAATCTGCATTTTGATATGCAAAGTTGGAAAGGAAGGCTACAAAAACCTCAGAGTGCCTGTCTCCAATGTAGCGAAAAATCTGCTGAGTGTAATAACCACTGGCACAGATTGCGATCAAAATTTCACTCAACCCAGCTGGCTCAGTGTTATTGTACAGTGCAGAGGACACATTTTGTAGGAATTTTGAACCCTCACTACATCCCCAATGCTGCTGATACTATAAGTAATATCTGTAGTTATTTATCAGCCTAAGATTATCTTGTACTACAACATAGATTAGACTAGAATACCATCCTTTGTTTGCTACCCTGCCTTTTCTTTATTAATCCAAAGATCAGTCATGGGAAGTAAGGCATGGATACCCGACCCGAGCCCGACAGGTCCCGAAGTAAGGGATAATGTAGAGCGAGCCTTGCAATAATGACCGGCTCGCTCTACATTATCCCTCTTATTTCACAGCTACTCATACAGAGGCCACTGATAATGCCTGTGTCTCGATGAGTGAGCTAACCATGGAGCTAACTAATGCTCTGTTTGCACTGTTGCCATTAGCGCTCCTAGCGACCCCCGTTTTCTCCACCCTCTCTCTCCCTTGATGATCCGCTGCTCAGCGGAATGAGCTCCGTTTAAGCACAAATATTGATTTTAAATTGTCCTTCAGAGTCTATGATCAGAAATCCACCCATACAATGGTCTGTTAAATCTGTATAACAGACCGTTGATAAGTATAATGCCATGATTGAAAACTAAATCTATGTGTTTTTCTATAACAAGAAAGCGGATAATAAATGATCTTAACATTAAAATGAATGGTGAACTCATCGATCAGGTAGAAGAAGAAAAATATTTAGGAGTGATTTTAGATTCTCAGCTAAATTTTAAAAGTCATATTAAAACCATCTCAAGAAAAATGAAGGCCAGTATGAACTGTTTCAGGTTGATCAGGAGCAGTTTAACATTTGAATGTGCTCATGTCTTTCTGAACACTATGATCCTGTCCCACCTGTCGTACTGCACCACTGTTTGGTCTCAGGCTAGCCAAACTACCCTAAAGCCTATTGAGAGGCTTCATAACCGTGCCCTACACATTTTAGATAAAAAGCCCATTCCATTCCAAAACTGTTACATTTTAAATAAACATAAAATCTTAAACTTTGTTAATTTTGTTAATCTTAAATACATAAAGTTGTTTTTTAAATGTTTGACTGGACTTGCACCTGAGCCACTTTGTAAATTTGTGAACAGGCTGGAATCCTCCAGATCCAAAAGAGCTGCTGTATGTGGAGACTGTAAAGTTCCATTTTGTAAAACATCTTTTGCCCAAATTGTTTTTTCTGTGAAAGGAGCCAATCTGTGGAACTGGCTTCCTACAAATATAAAGACTCTAACTGAAATGTCCACCTTTAAAAAACTATCAAAAGCATGGTTCATACAGCAGCAGCAGTGTGATCATGACATATGAAATGTATAGCTGTGTGTATGCGAGGTGTGCATCTGTGTGAGCTCGAGTGAATGTGTTTATTTACTACACTTATTTTTATTGCTACTAACTGGTTTTTGGAATTTTTATTGTACTCACTGTAAACATTTGACTCCTATATTATTTTAACTGTTAAAAGCCCTTCTAGGGACAAGTGTTGCAAATTAGCCATGGCTATAAACACTGTGATACAGGCATCGGATTGTTCTTTGTGTAATAATCTATGTTTTTTGTATCTGTCCCTATTCAAATAAACAGAAATATAAATAAGTATTCAACGAGGCTGTTGTGATAATCTGTAATAACTTTCCCACTGGGTCAGTCTCCCTTATTAATTAATTTGTCTGTCTCACTTAATGTTTCAGACACCACATATTGGATTTTGAAGATAAAATAATACAATGTTACAATGGTAAGGTGTGATGGAAGTCTCTATTTTTAATATATAAACCAATTATTCTCTCCGTCTGTATCTTTCTGTGTATTTTTTCTTTCTGGAGCTGATATTACAGCTGTAAACCAACTTGTCAGAAGCCAAAATGGAAAAAGGATGTGAAGGATATTATTATTTTCCTTTGTGATGTACTCTGTATTCAATTGTTGTATTATTGTTGTTTTTACCTTGTAAAGCACTTTGGTCAACTCAGTTGTTTTTAAACGTGCTATATAAATAAATTGACATTTGTGAGTGGGAGAGGATAAAGAAACAATATACTGAGTCTGATTAGATAGAACCTGATGTCCTTTATTTTAACCCATTGACAGCAACAGTGTAATCAGCTTACCTCTCCATCCATTCCCAATCATCAGTGGTGGTGGTCCATACATTATGAAAGCAGGTAAGTGAACAACAGCATAGAGAGGTTGATTGTTCCTAAAGCACTTCTCTCATCCCCGTAATACATCAAATAATAAGAATGAATTACAAATTGTATACCTTATCACGTGATTCTTATTGGGTTTTAGGCAACGATATTGGCTGTGGCACAACACCGTCTCGCCATTTTCTTATTTCTCTTCTTATTTCTTCGTTTTCCTGTTTTCTTTGATTACAGTGTTTTCATTTCCTCATCAAATAAAGGTAATAATAACTACGTCCCCCTGCACAAATAATTAAGATGTCCTGGTGTAATAACCCATGTGAAGACAGTTATTCTGGAAACGTTGGAATGCAGTTCTGAGATGCAATACTTCCCTGTTATGGTTTTGGTGTTTTATCTTATTTTGGTAGTCTGCTTCTGTTTTGTATTTTGCCCCATTTCCTGTTTTATTTTGATAGTCTGTTTTCTGTCTCGTCTTGTCTAATTTTGCTTCCTGTGTTTTCCCGCCTTGTCTGATTGTCCTGCCCCGCCCTGATGTGTTTCACCTGCTGTATCACCTGTCCTTCATTTGGTCGTTACCTCATGTATCTCTGTGTTCCCTTTGTCTCTTGTCAGATCGTTTTTGTGTCCTTACCCTGTCAGTTGTTTGTGTTGATTCCTGTCGCGTTCCCCAGTGTCAGCTCTGTCAGTTTCTGTGCTTCCTGTTTATTCCTGTTTTTGTACTCCCTTGGTTTTTTTGGCTGCCTGTTGACTTCTTTTTGGGATTGTTTTTTTGCCTGCTGCTTCTCTCAGGACTCCCTTGGTTCATTTTTGTGTTTTCATCAATAAATCTTCAACTTTCTTCTGCCTGCCTGCCTCTCCTTGCATTTGGGTCCTTTAATTCCCTACACCGTAACCCTTCCCCAACTTTCATTAAAAAACAATCAGTGGTGTCAATGACAGGTGAACGAACAAAATTACCATTGGGCTGACCAATCTAATTTAAAAATGACAACATGCAATAGTGAGACCTCTCATTCTCAGTTATCTCCTACTTTTAGAGAAAATGAGGCCAGCGGTGGCTGCAATATCACCTATGACACACAGACGAATAAGTAATTGTTGTACCGCTCTGCTTGGACTGATAAATGTAATCTTGAAAAAGCCAATGTCATAAGTGTAACTTGTTTATTGCATTACGAGGGATCTTTCTGCAACAGGAAACACAACATTTGGATGCTTGGGGACATAACAGCTGTTGTGAACTTTGAAAAATACAGGTATTAACAGCAAGGCTACTCAACCAGTAAGAAAAAGATAAGACAGAAATAAATGGAAAAGAAAATCAGGAACACAGCAGCATTTGTTCCCCCTTCGTCATTGGCTCAAACTGTCATTCTCATATAATCAAACCTTCAAAGCTCACGCCTCAGGGGTCAGAAAGGTCACTCTATCTGTGGTAATGCGTTTTGGCGACGTTGAACTCTCTTAATGTCCTGTCACTTTGTTGTGCACACAACAAGAGATCTCAGTCAACAACAATAATGAAGAGATTCAGGAGGACAAACAGCGTAATACCATGAATGAGGCAGAAGATATCCCAGAGGTGAATATGCCTAGATTAATGATCTTGTCATTTGCTGCGGCATGGCATATGTGCTCCAGGTCACTAACGGGTATTTCACTGCGCATACCTAAGTATGCACCTGTCATCCACATCCTGTCAGTTTTTACAGGTTCAGCAAATGGTCACTAACGAGTATTTCACTGCGCATACCTAAGCATGTACCTGTCATCCACATCCACATGTCAGTTTTTACAGGTTCAGTAACCGTACCCTGCTCACTGCTGAGAATAAAGCTGCACTAGACTGAGTTTTTTATTTTATTTCTCTCAACAATAACAAAAGATGAGTGAATATAAAAGATTAATTATATTCACTTATTTATGACAACTCACAATACTGGCGGCACTCATTACTCATTACATTCCTCACTGTATCTAAGTACATAAGACAAATTAAAATTCTATTCCATACATTTCAGCAGAGCCAATCTGCTAAAACACATCATCATCATCTACTTTGCAGTAATTAAATGCAAGGTAGAATGCGGAGTATAATGAAACACAAGTGGTGTACTGACATTCTCATTTTCACACCAAATAACACTTCATCATTCAGATAACAGCTATTGATCTGTATAGGAAATGTCAACTTTTCTAGGTTATGCAGGTTTTGCATAATTACGTGCCACAATAGAGGGTTTTCACGGCGCGTCATCAGGCGCGTCATCAGACCCGAAGTCGCCATGTTGGAGGTACTCCGCATCACAACAAAGCACAGGCACTGAAGTAGATCCCGAACGGCGTTAAGGAAAATGGTTAATTATTGCCGTGTTTTAGGTTGTACCAATAGGTCAGACCGAGAAAAACATTTGGAATATTATCGACTTCCAAAAGTTATTAAAAACCAGGGAGAGGAATGCCAGAAGTTATCAGAGGAAAGGAGACGCTTGTGGTTGGCAAAGCTCAACCAGGATCTACGAGGGAAAACTCTGTTTTGTTCGGTCTTTGAAATGAGAATAAAAACTATTGAGAGTCACTTGGCTACACCTTGAGTATCGCAATGATATCATACAGTTAAGGTTAGGTTGATTAAAGACGTTATTGCATTACTTACTTTGGCCTTCACAACACAACGGTCATTAATGACTTGGTACTGCATCTCCCTCACCCATCCACACACCATCTGGTTATAAGCCTTCAAACTTTTGTAGGATTTAAGGTCTTCCGCTGTGTATGGGCTCGGCGAAAAAAACAGGTAGTTGACTATATCGGTATATGCAACTGAAGGAAGAATCACCGGGTTGCCATGGAGCCAAGAAGAGGGAGTCAACTTGTAGGGCTCTGCACCGCCAGTAAACTGTAATTTCTCAAAATATCGCGCCTTTTTTTGTGGTCCAAGTCCTTCCATGTCTTTGCATCTTGGACGCGTTTTGATGAGCTTTTCTGTTGTTTAGACATAAAGTATTAAAGTATCCAAAGTGCACAATACTCCATTACTCCATTCAGTTGTTTACACCGAGTGCCTCCAATATGGCCGCGCATCTAGGTTACCACCCAGAACGTGACGTCGGTGATAACCCTCTATAGAGTTGCACTAGAGATGAACTGATGAATGATAATGACATTACTTGACATGGGTACTGTAGGTCTTTTAACACATTATGTCACTTGATTACTATAATCCTCAGTACACTTTCATCTTACAAACTCCTCATAATGACTTTTGGAAAAATCACTTTTTGACAGTGAACACATAGGAAGAGATAAGCTTATGATTGTTACTACAAGGAATGTTGAATCCAATTAAATCCCTAATTAAACAAAGAGAGACAATGTTTTGATATGGTTGTCCCTGTATGACATTTTATTTCCATGTATTTATTATTGTATTAATTATTCTTCACAAGGTGTGCAGCTGTTGGCCTGATCTTGACTCTGATTGCTGGTGTTGCAAAATTGATTCTTGACATTTAACCAGTGGTTCTCAAATCTGAAAAAAGCAGAGTTTTGAAAATAGAAAATAGTTGTTTTCACTTGTACCACATTGTGGTGTGCACAAGCACTGACAGGAAAAGGAACATACTGAAATTCTCATAAGGGGGTGTTTTATGCAGTAGCACCTTCATTTTGGGATTTTATTTATTTAGGAATGATAGCAGGGTAAGAGACAATTTGTGATGAAAATAATTGAAATTCCCCTTTAAAAACATTTTTCTGGTGGTGAGATTTAAAGTTCATTACTGTAATGACCGTGGAAATCGCAGTTGAGAAATCTCACCACAAGGTCCATTTAGTAGCTGTTGTGGAGCTTCCAATTATATCACATGGGCTTTATAGGCCGATGGTGTTGCCCACATGGTTAAGAATTCCTGAAAGTGCTCATAAAAGAAGGTAAAAGAAAGTGGAAATTTAAACAACTATAATTCCATGACAACTGGGAAAACTCCATCTGCTCATGTGATTTGATTAACAGCTACTAAATTGACCATACAGTGGGATTGTTTTCTCAGCTCATTCCTGGGTTTTGTTGCACATACAAAAGCGAAAATGCAACAAAGTTCAGTTCAAATTCTGTCAATATATTGTAGGAATAAGATGAAATGCTATGATATCACCTCCTGCTAAACTACCTTCCTGTTGACCTTTCCAGAAATAAAGAAAAACATATACGTCACTTGGTTTACAAAAGTCTCTCTCAATCGCATTTGAATTGGAAGTGCAGCTATAATGTAGCCTGGCTCTATATATGGCTATAATGTGGCCCTCCTACGTACTTCTGCTCAATTTTTGGGTTTGCGTTATATTCTTGGGTTTTCTCCGGCCAAATCTTTGGCGGTCCAATCAGCGAACAGAGGGAGTGGCTGAGAACGATGACGTTGAGGTCGTGGGTCGTGTGCTAGTTTGAGGTGTAGTTCCGTAATGGCGGTGGAGAAAGATGCGAACAAAGCCATTTGGTCCGTTGTGGCAACGCTGCCGAATATCCAGATCCTGAGTTTTGTTGGTGGCCATGATGTTGTGGCCCTCCTCCCCACGGGGTTCAGGAAAAGTTAGATTTTCCAGCTTGCTCCGTTAGCTAAGGTGAAAGCTAGTGATGCTAAGCAGACGTCACGACCAAACATTAGCGATTGGTTATGGCAGATCCAGAGTGGCTCTGGGTAGATCCAATAGTTTTAAACTTCAACAGAGTACCCGCCTTCAAGGAAGTTAACACTTGTCAATGGAGAGTGGCCAGACTCTGTACAAATGAAATGTACGAGAGTCTGGTAGGACCAGGCTAGCTATAATGATTTGTTAGACTTGAAATGGCTGTGGATTATTCACATACTATTCAGCAGCTCTATACCTCAGTAATGTCTGTGCTCTTGTAAATACCAAGACGTGCTTCTATACTCATATCAGCGGAATAGTAACTGGAATAGCTGGAAACAGTTCACCCTTGCCAGCTAAATCTTAAGCATTACTGCAGCTGTTTTAAAATAAACGGTTGAGGAATTGAGGTTTTTATTTTGGTGGTGAAAAATGACAAGATATAAGATATTAGCGAGTACACTAAAAGCAACATCATCCCAATACCATATTGATTTTCTTATTTTCTCTGATTGAGCCATTTCCAGCTGATGACAATAAATTCAGTGGGAAGCTGCGCGTCGTTTGTGCATCACCCAATGCCTTGGGGGAAAAGGCATCATTGTTTTATTCAACAAATAAACACATTGCAAGTATACATTACAACATCTTCCATAACTTGTAAGAAAGAAATAAATTCAGGCAAACAAACAAATGCTATTGATCTCTTTTTTTGCAACAACATATCAGACAAGTAAATTAATTGTTTACTGTTAACTTTACAATATCACATAGTTTCAAATTTAAATTAAGCAGTTTTTTAATACATTTTTTGGTCACAGAAAGCAACACAATTCACAACATAATACCCCAATAACACTAATATTAATGTAAAATATGACAAATAGCACGAATGAATCAAGGATGTTTTATAGAGCTTTGTCTCCAGTGTGGTTTTATGCAACACAAATACAGAATTAATCTTGGACAAATTAAGCAGTCAATAACTCATCAACAACATGCTGTGCAGGTACATTCAATACATAGAACTGTATGTCAACATTTATTTAAAAGGCCTTCATGGTCAGTAATGATCATGTCATAACATTCATGTTTGTAATGAAACAAAATCACAGCATTTTACATTGCACACACAACACTATTAATGACAACTTAGAGCAGTTTTCAATCAATAAGCAATGATTAGCAGATGACCTTGTGGCAAACAAACATCCAACATATAATAAATACAAACCATAAATAAAGGTTACACCACAGACAGTTTGTGATCTATTTGATTATCTTTAATCAAATGCACACATTTTTGTTTCTGTGCTTTCTTTGAAGCAAGACATATTACAGGATATCTTGAGATCTACCCAGTAAAACCCAGTAGTTGTGTTTGTGTGTTGCACGTGTGTGTGTGTGTGTGTGTGTGTGTGTGTGTGTGTGTGTGTGTGTGTGTTTGTGTGTGTGCCTGTGAATCAATGTTTTCTTTGTTTTTTTTAAACCTACGGTTATAAAGAGTGGCGCTAGAACATATGGGTGCAAGTCATTTTTAGTCCATTTATGACGTGAAGCAGATTTGTCATCAGTTCGACCTGAATTTAATCTTGCATCACTCTGCAGCGGTTTCTCAAAATCTGATCAGTGGCGTCCAAGATTCAGGATGAATATACCAGGGCAGAGCTCTAATACACTGTCCATTACATCAGTGCAACAAAAACGAACAGATTCGTCTGACAAAAGAACACTTGATTTTTATGGAGCTTCATCATTTTACGGCAACATAATTGAACTACCTGTCATCTCTGGAGAAAGACTCACTTAATCACTGATTAAGAGCAGAGATTCTTTTCAGTGGAATTCTTTAACTGCGGGCCACAACGGAGGTCTACACTCGGCTCCAAATAAATCATTTTTTTTCTCTTTTTCTCTTTTCAAGGCCTTCGACCCTTTGCTGCATATTGTTCTCCCTCTCTCTCCCCTTTCAAGTCTTAGCTTTCCTGTCAAATAAAGGTATAAAAATGCCACACAAAAAAAAAAAGAAAATAGAAAAAAAACTATCTATTTGGAGACTAACAGTTTCCAGACAAGGTGCAGACTTCCATTATGCCCTGCAGTGAAGTATTTTTTGGATGTGTGCACACTTGGTCCCTGTATTAAAATAATTTAAGCCATTACATCTTGCTTACTGGCATGATTCGCCTTGAGCCACTTTTTGAGCTGTTGTTGTCGTTTCCTTCCTCAGTGTCTGTATTGTGGCCATTTGAGGCAATCCGCCTGTGAGACGACTGATGAGTCATGTGTGCAAAGCAAGTTGTGTTTTCTAATTCAGTCTGTGTGCTTGAAGTCGGACAGCATCTCTTAAGACCCTGGTGAAGATGAATGGTGAACAGACCATATGTGATGGGGTCTAGACAAGCGCTGAAGAGGCCAAAGATAAACAACATATGCGTCAGTGAATGAGAGACCGTTTCCTCCATTTTTTCAGGAAATAACCAGTACCACAGGCCTAGCAGGTAGTACGGGGTCCAGCAGACAATGAATGACGTCACGATGACGATGCTCATCTTAAGAGTCCTCATCCGAGCTTTAGGGATGTTGTTGTGGGAGCGGCGTAGATGAACATCTCTCGACAGCACTGGAAGAGAAGAAAACACCATCTTTGTCACGCACAGCTCCTTGGGTCTCAGACTCACTTACCATTTTTTCGGAGCAGTTTCCAGAACAGAAATGAAGCCATCCAATCACCAAAAATGAAATCCTTACGGAAATCTCCAAATGTCAAAGGTTTCTGATACCAAATAACAGAATGTGTTCAATAGTGTTCCTCAAGGTCTTGGTGTCTTAATGTGCTATTTGGGAGAGATTTCTGAATTGTTTATCAATTCTCAGATGGTAAAAAAAAGGTTATTTTGCACCAAACCTGTGTAACAAATTGTATGAACCCAAAAATTGCTGCAACTTATGAGACATTGGGCATCATATACTTCAATCATAATGTTATAAACCCTTATACACTCTAAACTTTCAAAATCTGAATAGGCGCCTAACCAAAACATAATGTTTATTACACATTTATGACTAGAAAAACTTGACAGTGCTGCATCTCAGATTAATCTTCTGGTTCCCAGCTTTCAGATACTGTATACCACTTCTATGTTTATCTCCAACCTAAAGATCTGCTGCCCACCCTAAAAAAGACAACAATAGGTCTCTAAGGGATAATATATTTGGTATCCCTAAAATTACATGTGGCCCCCACCCCAATTTGAAATGGTCTAGTACCACCACTGCTCAGACTGCAGACTTCGAGGAAAACATGAGACTTACAGTTACTGCGGCTGGATATCTCAATGAGGATTCGTGTGTAACAGAAGATCATGATGACCAAAGGCAGGAGGAAGAGGCACACAAAAGTGAACATGTTGTAGAGGGTCTCCTGCCAGTGCTGGACAAAGCTGCCGTGGGTGGTGCACTGGGTGAAGTTCTCCGGGACTGTGATGGTCACATTATGAAATATAAACATCTGCATGAAAAGACAAGAAGAGTTTTGCTAAATGATAAGTCTAAATCGGTCAGATAGATGGATGACAAACACCACCAAGATTGATGGTAGCACATTTGTGGCAAACAAAATTCATTATTCCAACTGCTCTGGTCAGAAGTAATATCCCTAATGTCAGCGTTTTTTAATGTTAAAGGTGAACTAGTGTATTATGCTTTTCTGTATTTTCTGTCATATCTATAATGTTAAAATGTCAGATGTTTATATTAAACACGGCCAAATAATGAGGTAAATGTATTTAAAAGAGTTTTTTTTCTACTCGGTTTTCTATATATGGTCATCTGCTCCAGACATGCTACTGCAGTGTTTAGATCACATACACTGCTACATTAGCTACATGCTAATGTCAGGGAAACCTGTCATCTTGGCTGCAGATGTTAATTTCTCCCCAATTTGATCACTTTGCTGCTGGAACATTTCTGCTTATAGGTGATTTTTGACAGTACAATGTGCTGCTACACTCCGTTTCAGTCCACTGCTAACTACATTTTGTACACGGCTTTGTTGAATACTCAATTCTGATTGGTCAATTACAGCATTCTACAGTATGTTATTTCTGTATAGCAGACCGTTGCCAAGCATTTATAGCTGATTGTGATTGCTGCCCCATGTCCAATCAATCCGGTCTTTAATGAACTCATTTAAGTGTTTCTCTGTTATTTACATTGCTCAAATTCTATGACACCCTGACGTCATTATAGACCTGTAATCAGTATAATTAAAGTCATCAGTTCTTTTCTGTAAAAGTGTTAGTTAATTATCTTGCCTCATTATAAGGCATTGGAGACTCCGTGTATCATCAGTAATTGCCGTCTCCTCAAAATGATGCTGGAGTGGGCAAGGATGTCCAATTTGGTAAATAAAATTCCTGTCGCAGCATCCCAGCGGGAAGCGATGTGCCACTTTAGACTAATTGAAAGCACCAAATGGCAAACTTGAACGTGCTGTGCGCAGGCTCAGGAGCAGGTTGTCTAATAAGTACAGTGTTCAGTGTCTGAACCCAGAAATTAGATGTTTGATTTGGTGATGACTAATAATGTCTTATTTTTGTTCAGAGTTGGAATTGTAGCTAGCGTTTGCAGTACTAAAGGAAAGGACACAGTAACGTAGGCTGGTGGTTTGCTTTTTTTTTCCCGACGAAGGAAGCAGGTCAGAGGACCAAAGGTTTAAAAGTCACTGTTAAACCTAATGGCTGGAAAAGATCAGCCTTTGCTTTTTATTTTCTCCAATACTACCTACCTTCGTGAATATAATAAAATATAGGGGGGGTCAGGGTTCCCTCTGATACAGTCCCTAATTATTATGGATAGCCAGGCCATTCTTTGAATATCCTGCTGTAATTCTGTCCATAGCTGAATCACAATAAAGTATAAAACAAGTCCTATCATCAAAATCTGAAGAGGGAAAGAGTTTCAGTAGCTCAAGCTGTTGGACGTAGAGTTGGATTAGGACTGTTCAATGAAAAGTACATTACTGACGTCATTCACAGACAAGTACATTACTGGAAATCTTGAATGTGTCTCGTGTTATAAGCTAACAAAATGTCTAAATATAATACTACTAATAATAATAATAAATAGGATATTAATTGGCTTTATACTGTAGATATATTGTGAATGTGTTTGTATCAAACTGTGGAACTGGCTAAATGTGCAGAGCTTTTAAAAACAGAAACATTCAGCTATTATCACCCTTAATATGTCTCTAACAGCTGAATATGTCTTTTATTATGTTCATTTTTAAAATGAATGGTTTGATATGTCCAATAGACTGAAGAATATGCTAACGTCAGAAGACAGTTCTGCACTTATTTTTCATTAGACACAAAAAGATGTGTGCGTCTGAGAGAAACAAATATTCCTGTCCTTGAGACAGTGAAGATAAATGCACTGTGAAGGCTGAGCTGTCATCAGCTACAGTAATTTATTGACAGGACAGAAATGAAAGGGGAGAGAGAGGGGAGAATGACATGCAGCAAAGGGCAGCAGGTCGGGTTGAACCCGGGCCCGCTGCGTCGAGGGGTAAACCTCTATATGGGCACCTGCTCTACCAACTGCACTATCCGGGCGCCCCTCCAACATACTTTATATATCAGTAAAGCCTATATGGATCTTTACATGAACACAATATACTTTCAGGACAAACCTTATTGTATGGAGATTCTAAGTCAGTCAGTAATCTTCCCAGTCCAAAGGAAAGTGTGTCAAAATAAAATAAAATGAATTAATCTGCTTCTGGCAATCAAACCTATGACAGCCATGCCTGTCTAAGGATATGGTTTTGAAAGCTGTTAACAACCTGCTGAGTGTTTGTTGCAACTCACAGAACATTTTCATTTTAGTGAAGAAGAAAAATACCAAACATGTCATGCCGAATCTGGAGAAATATGAATAAAATGACAATTTCCATTTGATAGAGCGATGGAGCCAAATGAACATGGAGTTTTGGGTCTAAATATTGAATTCAGGTATCATATACTGTAGCTTCAATGAAATGTTGGAACAAGCTGGTACAGAATATACAGTATATGATACTGTCAGACAGTGTGGAATAAGATGATATTTACATAAAGGGGAAATAAACAGGAGAAGTGGATGATAGAGGTTAAAGACTATGTTGTTGTTTTTTTAAAAAGATGTTCACATTAAGTTCACATTAAAGATGTGCCATACGCATGTATGACGCATGTAGCAAGAGTTAGGGTTGACCCCAACATACAGTAACTGATGTTAATGCTGCTGCAGTTTGCTTCAGAGCTACAGTAGATCTCACATGCTACAGCAGAGTCTGAAGGGCTTTTCTGCTTACAGCCTTAATAGTTATTTATTATAGGAATGTATAGCCTACAGTGACAGTCCATAAATGAGAGCCATAGACACAGATAAGTGAATATACGACTATAACTGGATAGAAACAAATTTAAAGATCTTACACAAAAACTGACAGCATACGGATGATCATAAGTCAAAGCTGACTGTCAAACATCACTGATGTATTTAACACACGGATTACGAGCTCAAATCACATTAGCAGCTGTCATCCAGGACTCAGGGAAAACATGTAGTCATGTGCAAACATAGAAATAGACGTGGAACATTTCTTAATGTTTCCAAACACTATCTGTATACTGATACTATCATGTGTTATATACAGTAGCCTCCAGTTATAAATGAATGCAAAGCAAATGGACATCAGTGCCTGTAGTGTGAAACAATGAGCCCTAATTCACAATTAAGGTCCATGTTTAGTCCTAAATTAGTGAGACAAAACGAAATCACACTGAAATTTTCAACAAGTCATCTGTATTAAATCCACACAGGACACTAAGAAATACATGAGCATTGAGGAAAACATCAATGTGCTCTGGTTGTAGGAACGAAGCCGAGTGCTGTATACGGCAGACAGGTGCCAATATGATACCACTTGTCCATGAAAGTACATTTCATAAAGTTAAACGTTGCTCTGTCTCTTCTTCTCCTGCTGAAATAGGCAGCTACTAACTCAGAGACATTTGTGATCTACAGTATGTCCTCTTAACTCATTAACCATCTGCCTGCAGTGGTGAACCCTGTCTCCACTTGGACGAGGAAAGAAGCTCACGCAGAAATGAATGTTTCCATCTTACAGTAAGATGTCCGTTACTGTTTAGGTCAGAGTTTCATAAAGAAACTTTACATGTAAATGAGTCACAGCAGGAACAAGCCCTAAGGTTCATACGCTCAGAACCGTTTATTATTCAGGAGTTCAACCTTGAAACCCCCAGGGACGGCATGCTAGAGGTTCCTACTGAGAACAGAGGGGTTCTTCTTCTTTAACATTCTACATTTATTTAGCCTTTTTTTAATCTGTTCATAAGGCAACATCTACTGTAGATCTATTTCAAATGTTAATGTATTTCTCTTCTGGTAGAGCTGTACTAATAATACAAATAATACTAATGTATTAATTAAAACCAGCTAATTCATGCTGAATTAATAGATTATTTACACTATCTAGATATACGTACATGTCTTAGTCTTGAACAGAGTACATCCTGAGCTCTTCAACAATGTAACACATGTACGTGTTGGACTATGTTTTCTTTGATCATCTCATGGTCCTCCTCAACGGATTGAGGACAGTGAGATGCAGTTAAAAGCTCTGGAAAATGCCAGTAAGTGGACCTTGAGTTAAGATTTTTTTTGTCAAGCTACTTCTTCCAAGATTAAGAAGTGTTTCAAAGCCCTTCCAGATGGTTTTCTCCACAAGACTAAAGTTATTTGCTATACTGTCGATGTTAATTGAGTTACCACAAATACCACTTGAGCATTAAACACTTACATAAAAATATCCCTTTTAACGTACATTTAGAACAGAGAAAAGTGTGATTCATTTGCGATTAATTGCAAATCACGATTAACATTTTTAATCGATTGACAGGCCTAATTTTATATATATAAATAAATACAAACATACATGACAGCATACATATACAGTACATACATATAATATACAGTATACAGTGTATATATATATATACATACATACACACACACACACACACACACACACACACACACACACACACACACACATACATACATACATACATACATACATACATACATACACACACACACACACACACACCAGTGACAAAGCCAAGCTCGGAGTAGAAGTGGCTTATATCCAATACAAGTACTTTGTGGTAATGTAAGTTTTTTTATCCTTTTTTTTAGGATTACAGCCTTATAGACAGGTAGCCTATGTGGTGAGATAATCAGTATTTAATATTCAGTCCAGCAGCCTTCGTATTAGGCTACACACTGTGGTAATACAGATGATTAAATCTGTACAGTCAGCTGTACAACCCTGAGACCTATTCCAGACGTCTTGGTATTTTCCATCACAGTTTCACTTCTCTGCTCTGTTTTTCATCACAGCCCTGACATAATGGATAACTGTAAGGGGTTGCGTTGCTGAGGGCTTGTTGCTACTGGCTACCAGCAAAAAAAAAGAAGCTTTTTTTTTCAGAGACACTGCACAGTGTTTATATGAGGGAAGATTTTACAACTCTTCTGTGAGCAATACTGTTCTCCTCAGTCTCAAAACTTGCAAGGTGATGTAGTTACAGATTCTTGGGCCGTTTTACCAGATGATCTTGCACTCTGCTGCAAAACGGAGCCTGGATTTTTTGCTGAGATATATCCTGCTTTCCATGCCTCCTCACTGACGATAGCTCTGGCTGGAGCCATTATGTTTTCGGGTTTTTCCGTCCGTCTGTCAGATTCTCGTAAAGACACTTAGAGTCATGAATCAACTGATTACATTCTGGTGGTCACTGTGACCTCACAAAACACATTTTTTGGCCATTACTCAAGAATTCATACGCTAATTATGACAACATTTCACACAAATGTCTAATAGGATGGATGAAGTGATGACATTTTATATCCAAAGGTCAACTTCACTGTGACATCATAATATTCTGCAAAAACACTTTTCTTGCCATTGTTCAACGCCATAATTCAGAAACAAAAGGGAAGACTGTGACCATATTTCACATTTGGTCAGATACTGATTGAACACTAATCTTGGGTGCCCACCTTGAAACTGTGGTGATTGTATCGATCTTCTGTGCTGCTGGGTTGAAGATTTGTGTAAAGCATCCGCGTTTTAGAATTTGTAGCTTCTTTGCAGATGCACATTGATGCATTGTCTACTGTCTACTTTGGCCAAGCATGTGAGCACACACAAGTAATTTGACTTGTTTTTTGTTTCTCTCATTGAATTAAGATACTACTAGACATGCAGCAAAACAAGAGCAACAAAGCTTAAAGCTCCATTGTGTAATGTTTTGAGTTGATTCTTAGCAAAATCCCCTTTGTTCTTTCACAAATATGTGCTCATTCATGTGTAATTACTTCCACCAACTAATCAAAGTATTCTCGTAAGCGTAGAATCTGCCATTCAGAATACATACGAGCGAGTCGCTAGTATGTATTCTGCCATGTTGCGCTTCCATCTTTAAAATACATCAGCCAAAGGAAAAAAAAAAATAGCTTGCATTAGTTTGGGAACCTGATAGCTGATGTTAGCAATGAAATGGTACCAAAATAATGTAAAACTATTATTATACTGGAAGGAACACTCACGAACAAAGTTGTACTTCCTGGAATAATATGGCCACCGTAGGAGTTAAAATGCAATCGGAATGGGAGGGGCTAGAAAGTAATATTCAGTTGGTTGTCATACACAATTTCACCGCTAGATGGGAGAAATTCTTACACAATGTAGCAAATCAGCTTCTTTTTTTTTTATCCCTATATAACAAATCAAACATTTATCTCAAGGGGCTTCACAATCTGTCCAGCAAATGAAATCCTCTATCATTAAGTCGCCTACACATTGTTAGAGTTAAAAAAAGTGAAGTAGGGCGCAGAGCACAGTGCAGGCATACCTCATCACTGCTTCTGGCTACCTCCTTTCATGGTTGCGCAATAAGCGCAGCAGTAAGTTAAAAAGCAACTCCAAGGCTTTGATTTTCAACTATCAACTATCTGCATCGAGCTGTCAATCTGCCACAGCTCGTTGTAGTTAGGGCGAGAGTGTTATTGTTATTGTATGCAAGAGTTATTGTATGTAAGGGTTATTGTATTTCATTCTCCTCCACACCACTGCTTCCACACTGTCCTGTTCCAACCTGATCAGCTGGGGTCCGTTTCAGAAAGCAGGTTTAGTGAAAACTCTGAGTTTGTTAACCCTGAGATGAGGGAAATTCTGGGTTTTCCGTTTCAGAAAGAGAGGTAACTTAACCTCAGAGTCAGTTACTATGGTAACTGAGTCTGTGAACCTAACCTGGTCGGGAGCAGGTTTTCTTCAAGAAACCTCGAGTTTCTCTCAGTCTCAGGAATTGATTGAACCAACTCATATCAGCTGTTCTGGAACCGAAAACTCGGAGTTTCCCATCTCAGGGTAAATCAACTCAGACATCAGAGTTAGACTCAGAGTTTGTTAAACCTCCTTCCTGAAACGGACTCCTGGTCTTCCTTTACAGCGTGTTGAGACTGCTGACCTCCAAGCCTGAATGCCACCCCAGCACACCACCACAAAGAACAGAGCACTGGCTACGACAGGCTGATAAAAGATCTGCAGGAGCCTTCATTGTGTGATGCTTCACACAATGAAGCATCTGAGTCTCCTCAGGAAGAGAGTATGCTTTGTCCCTTTCTGAATAGGGCTTCAGTGTTGTGAGCCTAGTCCAGTTTTTTATTAATTTGGACCCCAAGGTACTTTTATGAGTCCACCGTCTTCACTTCCTTTCCCTGAATGACAGGCAGGACAGGGTGCCTCCTGTTGCTGTCATTGGGTTTCCTGATATTGAGCTGCAGGAGATGCTCTTTATTTATCCTCTGTAAAAAATAGGCTTGAAGTGAAGACAGCATGTTTCTCACTTGAATGTATTCACTTAATCAATCATCACAATATAGTGAGTGTAAGTAAGTTTGTCGCTATGAACGACATCTTTCACATACATGTAGTCATTTGATACATTGTTAATGTAAAAATAATAATTATAACAGCTTTAACCATATCTTAAGCATAGTTTATTTACCATAACCCCAATATTTCCCTCACCCCCCCATCATACTGTAGTTGCCATATGCAGATATTGTGAGAAACAATATTTCTAAAAATTTTGTCATTGAACATAAAATGGGGTTTTACAGAAAGCTATCTGGGGATAGGGTTGTTGTTTTCTTGAAGCGGTCCTGTAAATGATCTGAACACAGACTTAGAGCAAATAAAGTAATAGGCAGTATAGAAGCCCGCTTTCTAATGGTACAGTACAGCTTCTGTTTTACTTAAATTACTGTAGCTATGATGGCTATTATTGCTGTAACTCAGCTGATAAAAGCGCTGCATCATTAAGGTCCATGTTCAAATCATAATTTAGCCAATAATGCAAATTATGCAAAAATAACTAGTAGATAACACAAAACAGTTATGAGTAGAAGTCTTATTTGTGCATTATTTAAATGCTCTGTGTTTTTTATTCTGATTGTCAGGTGAGTGTCTTAGGACCCCAACGCTGCAGCAATACATTTACATACTGTACATATATTATCTCAAAAACTTCTGAAAGACCAAAAGGGAACAAAGCCCTTTTGAAGAACCTTTGCAGAAGCTTCTCAGCTGAGAGATTTTTGTTCAGAAGTCAGTGGTTCTTGGTGAGAGCGCAGGTGCAGGAAGAGCGTTATACAGTATCATGAAATATACATCAAACGTCAGTTGTCAACAACGCGTCACCAACTGGGAAACTCGGTTAGCAAAATCCCGAGGGGCCCGAGTTTCCCACCTCTGATTCCCACAGGAAGGGATGTGAATGATGACGTTTTTCACTCGGAAAAATGTTTTTCCGATGTCCATGAACGCACGGTAGCACTGAGCACTATTTGGGAAAAATAGGTTACAGGTACAATATGTGGATAAAGAGGACACTTGTTTTACCCTGTAAATATTTGCAGTCACCATATATGCTGCCTCCACTGAGAAAAGGCTTTAGATGTACATCAGCAGGAGCCACGAAGACTGGTGTAGTCCTTCGTGAATTTTTCAAATAAAGAAGGAAACCTTCAAATATTTGTGCAACTTGTCTTTCCTGTCACACTCTCAGTACTTAGCTAAATCTTGACTGTGTCAGATAAAGGTTAAAAAAAGGTCTAAATCTGGCCACATCACATGTAGGGTAGCTGTAGTCAAGATGTGTGTCAATATGTCTGCAACATTACATGTTACTGTTACACAGTGGCTCTAAAAATAATGACCCATGCCAAACACTGTGAATCAGGGAACAGTGGCAAAGGCGACGACTATCATCTGACTGAGTTAAAGATGGTAAGATGCAGTTAGATTATACCTATTATTCAGCACAACAAAGCTGTGGAAAAACTACAAACAATCTTATTTGGCAATTCAAGGAAAAGGGTTTTTAGTCCTTTTTCAGTTTGTTCGGACTTATTGTTGCAAAGAAATTAAGATGTCTCAGATCACTCGTTCAAAAATTTAAAAAAATGCCTGAGCCTCACATTTGCATTTCAATAAAAGGTGCAAAAATGAACTGAATAAGAATATGAATAACAACATAGTCAAAAATAAATAAAATAAAAATACAAGTATGTTTCAAGTGCATCTTGTTTTCATTTTTGGGAGACTTTCTTCCTATTTCCTATCTGTGAATGTGACACCAATTGATTTGACTTGAATAGATGGATTGATAACTGCGATCCCACCAAGCCGGTTGATTTGTTTTGTCCTTTAATGCACACACGGCTCTCAGTTGGACTTTACTTTTTTTACCTTTCATGTCAACAGTTTGTGAGGCATCTTTCTCCATCTCTTATTTTACAAAAAGGGCTCTGGATGAGGATGTTTTCATACACCTGTGGGTAAGGAAAATACTGTCAGGGCTAAACAAAGCTCACTTAATGCTATAGTGCGTAGTTTCTGCCGCCCCCATGATGAATTCTAAGTAATGACAACAAAACTGTTGGCGCCCACACGATACAAGGGTGAGGGTGAAAATATATGTATGTGAAAGGAGAATATATGTATGTGAGAGTGAAAATGTGTGTGTGAGGGCCGTTTCACATTGTACGCGCAAACGGCAGCGCTGCGCTATGAAACCCATTATTGTCAATGGCTTGCGCGCGCAAGAACTGGTCTGCCGCTGCGCTGAGCAAAGCGCAGCGCAAGCGGCATTTTGCGGCTTGCCGCTCTTGCGCGTGCCATGGTCAAAGTTCAACATGGTTCAACTTTGACCGCGGCACACGCAAGAGCGGCCGCAGTGCGCTGTGACGTGCATTGAAGTGTCTGAAAAAAAACACCACCACCACAGAAAACACGTGGATCCACAAACGGAACATGGACGAGAGGTTGATTTTGGCCATCAGCGATCTCCCAGAGCTGTATAGGCTACGACACAAGTTCGAGGTCGTACAGAGACCTCGGACGCAAAACTATGCTGTGGAAGCATATTTCACCATAATAGGCATGCCAGCTGTGTAGATTATTGTAGCCTCTTAATTTAAATCATTCAGGTTTGTTTTAGCTATGTGAAATCAACATATATGTCTCCACTGAAATATAATCCTATGTTACATTTTTTCTCAGTTACTTTGGTGCATTTGTCAAATCATAATTGCATTTGCACAACAGTGAGTGCATTTCTTAAAACAATTGGTGTAAACTGCACTGCATAGTGACTGACCTGAAAAATCGTGTATCTTGCTGGAAATCTTTTGTTTGTGTCCAAAGCAAGCATTTATACCAATGAATCAAACTGACAAGTCCTTACACCATTGTTTATACCAAGATAGTGAAACTGCTTTGTGTTGTTGTCCATATTTAACAGTTCACTCTGTAAGTATAGTCTAATGAACAATGCACATGAAAGGGAGCACTATTCCCTATATGACAAAGTTACACATTATTGTCATCTCTGACCTGAGAAATGCGCCAAAGCAACAGAGAAGAACTGTAGCCTACTGTTGTGAGCTGCGAAAAACCAAATACCAAGTTGATTATACAGCTCCATACAGGGGCCTGTTGTACAAAACCAGGATAAGGGATTAAGCCGGGATATTCAAGTTATCCTGGATGAATTTAGCTTTGACTTGGTTGCACAAAAGCAGGTTGAATTAAACCCAGCCAAGTAACCATTGAGATTTATTCTTTGCAGTTAGCCTGCTCCAGAGCAGGCTAACAGCCAGGCTAAGATTAATCCTGGAGTCTCGTGTTAAATCAGCTGCCGCTCTGATCCGAAATAAACGTGTTTAACAGTTATTCCGTTGTCTTCTGAATGTGTTCTGCTTTATTTTTATTAACATGCATTACTTGTCACTATTGCTGTCACAAGTTTGATGTAAATCCTACTATTGCAGTTCTTTACATGGTAAGAAATGGTTGCACTGGCACCGGAAATAAAGTGGGACAATGCGGAGGAAAGGGGCTTTTCCTCCGCTGCTCTCCACGTGAAATTTGCCCCGTGCAACGTGGAGAGGCAGAGGGATCCTTCCACACCGTGCAGCGGACTCTAAAGGAGACTTTTAGCGTCAATAACGACGACAATGGCACCTGACCAAACGTCCGTATTTTACGAGATGGGAGTGGGAATGTGTTGGAATGCCACAAAGCTTCTTAATGTTTTTATTTTGGTGCTGTCACGCATCTGGGAGTGAGAAAAAAACCCTGAATAATAGGCTATTGTTTTACAGATATGCTTACAATGTGTTCTAAAGTCACTTCTTTTTCTAGTTTTTGTCCAGTCATGTTTGTTCTGTATGAACATTTATTGTAGAAAGATATTTAAAATTAGACATAGCTTATAGAGATTTGTGCATATGGTTGTAAAACATATTCTCGCAATGTGAATACGGGTTTGAAATTAAGCCTAGTCCTTAGGGTAAATTTCCTGAGGAACATTAATTCCCTCTGCTCACTTTTAAGGCAAAGTAGGCTAAATAATAAAATGTTAATTTATGTAGTGCTTTGCAGGCTACTCAAAGACACTTTACAGTAAAACCAGCACATTTAGCCATACAAACAGATACAGCAATACAACCAACACATAAAACAAGCATATTAAAAGCAATTAAAACAGAGTGCACAACTTTGTAAACATGTGGAGTGACAAGTAAGTACATCTTTTTAAATCCTTACGCATTCAGTCGGTCCGCTATTGTCTGTTGGGCTTTTTCTCTCTGTCTGATAACAAAAGCCGTAGCCCATTTCCCTTTTTGCATATTAAATGTTTCACCTCCTCGTAATTTTCCATTAACAGCTGCTGCTCAGCGGGTGAAACATATGCCGCATGTGTCTTCTCCATTTCTGCATCAGTAAATCTGTGATCGATACCGTGGTCTATTTAAGAAAGCTGTGAACGTGCACTTATCCCAGCTATTTACACCTGGCTTGACATAGCTTCACCTTCTCATCCTGGCTCGGCAAACGTGCAACTGATTAAGCCGCGATGAGCGGACCACACTAAGTCAAGCTGCGCTTTTTCAGTTATCCTGGATTTCTTCATTCTACTTTTGTGCAACAGGCCCCAGGTATTTGTAGGATATATTTGTATTTTTTTATAAAAAAAAAACTTTAATTTATACTCTTTATTGATCCCCAATGGGGAAATTACAATTTACACTCGGTTGTAATTACACAATAATAATATTGTATTTGTATGTTTATATGATGTAAAATATGTTTGGACTGATTTCATTGAAGTTCACATATAGGTATATAGGTAGGTATATGGGCCTTTACACAGAATAACTACACATTTCCAAATGTGTAAGCTCCAGTTTTGGAGGAAATAATTGCACATATGCATTAAACAAAGTGTTTTCCAGAGAATGAATGATGCATGTATGAATGTAGGCTCATATCTTAGCTTTATTATACCCAACTGCAATGACTGCAGACCTCTTACTTAAGTATATAAACATGCAATGACACAGTGCAACATTTTATTTAGAAATGAAAATAATCCACACGTCTTCATCTATTTAGAGGAGGAGTGAAAGAAAAGTACCCCTGGAACTGGTCATAGTGAAAGCGGAGCTCCTTCACCAGCCGGAATTCCCCCGCCTGCTCTCTGGACCTGAGGGTCTCGTGCACTCACACCCTTCTTCCTGCTGCCTTCCTCCGTCTTCTCCTCACAACCAGGGCAAGTGCCAAGTCTTTCTTTTGTTTCAAAGACAGAAACATCGTCTCCACCAAATCACTATTGTGTATCCACAATGTCGCATGTACTACACGTCTGATGTAAACACCGGACGCAGATGTGACGTGCATTCAAATATTGGCGCATGTATGACGTAAATTTGCGCTGAGCCCCGCGGCAAGCACAACAAATATATTTGGGAATAGGACAACCTAGCGGCGAGCGCAGCGCATGCCACGTACAATGTGAAACGACCTTGAGAGTACCAGAATGAATAATGTCTTAAATGGCTCCTCATACCTTTCAGCTGTTAGTCATGTCTCAAATAGTCTCGCTTTGCCAGACATTCCTCCACCGCTGCAGAGGAGGGTCTGGCTAGTCCACACAGCATTCCGGGATGGGAGAACAACGTGCTCTGGTTTATTGGCATTTCTTTAAACTAATCACAATCGTCAAGCTCCGCTCGGAGCCACTGCAAAATAGCCTCGGGAAGGAACTTGTTTTGGTGGAACGTGTACGTTCAAAAGTTGTTTTAGTCGTGTGAGAGAAAACTCTGATTGGACAGATAGTCTAGCTAGCTCTCTCAATTTACCCTGCAGAGATCTGAGGAGCAGTTAACCATAGTCCTCATAAATCCACCGGAGTTTAAAATTCTAACACAAAGAAAGCAGAAGGAAACGGACATTGGCGAAAAGACATGCATCTGGCGGAATTTCCTGTGGCTACGGAGAAATCCCGGAAGTGGAACGTCGAGGATATAGACTATGTCTCAAATGACTCTTACTTGTGTTGTTTATTTGTTGTACTGTGTATTTATATTAGTTGTGTACTGTAAATATGTCCCGTTGATTTGGTGTCAAATAAGTTTCCCCATTAGGGATTAATAAATATTAATTATTTCATATTAAACGGACAGTGACGTCGATATTTTCATCTAACTCTCGGCAAGAAAAGAAAAGAGGGTATTTCTCAAAATCGTTGCATCGTAAAGCCGTCTACAGCTGACGTAACAGCCGTTATATGTTAGTGGTTATTTTCAGGTTTTATTTTGAGGGTCTTTTAAAGTAATTACATGCTGTCTCAGCTAGCGGTTAGCCTAATTAGCTGTTAGCTAAACTAACGTTAGCTTCCTTTGTTCAGTGGTGCGTGGTGGTTTATGGGATGAGTAGTTCCTTCGCTCTGAGATGACGATATGTACACAGTCTTGTACCTTTGACTTTTCTGGGATTTTCTGTTCGTTTTTTACTCGAAATGATACGTTGTATGCTTATGAGTCACGTACCATCCGGTTAGCCTAAGGCATGGTCTAAAACTCTTTATATACGGATTTTTCCAGACGTCAATGGGAAAAATTAATGGGAAATTTACTTCCGGAACCCAAGGTCTCTCAGAGGAGGGGCGGGACTGTTGAGCTCTATACTACATCACCTTACTTCTTGCTTTGTTCCCATCACAATTGCTACGGCCACTAGAGTAGGGTGACCAGATGTCCCCGGTTTCCGGGGACAGTCCCCGGTTGGAACTGTCCCTGGAAATGTCCCCGGTTTTCACTGTGACTGACACACCCGAAATTGGAATGAAAGAAAGAAAGAAAACATTGACCAAACATATAGTCGCGCTGACTCGCGCACCCTACACATGCAATCTCAAGCCAGAGCAAGCGCTGCTCAGAGCTCAGATATGTTCTAGAATGTCCATATTTTACGATGCTAAAATTGCTGTTTATTTACATGAAGTCTGGTGGGTTTAGCGAACGCAATTTTGCTGACTTTTATCTTTAAAAAAAGGATCTTACTCTAACAGAAAGGTCAACCTCCTTAGAAATTTCCATAATGTTGTCAGACACTTAGAATATTAATCTGAGCCTGTCAGTGGCAAAACGAGCACTTTTATGAACGTAAATACAAGCTGGACAATTGACGTCCATTAACTTACATTGTAGCTTGTTTCGCCGTTGCGATCTCATTTAATACTGGACCAATGTAAAAGGAAAATATTTCCTCAATAGTTTTAATTGTAGCCGATACTCAATGAGCTGTTGCAGAAATGAGCCCAGCCTGAAGCAATAAAGCAAAAGCTGTCAGATAAATGTAGTGCAGTAAACATTACAACATTTTCCTCTGAGGTGTAGTGGAGTACAAGTATGAAGTAGCAGCAGGGGTGATTCTAGGATCAGACCTTTAGGGGGGCTCAGCCCCTATGAGAATGTGACACGGATACAGTGCATGCAAAAGTGTTAATCTGCGCCATGAAATTACCAACTTCTTCACAACCGCACACCTGCTCTCCCTCTGGCACAACCACCTCAACCAGAATCTAAGCTTTCCAATGATATTTGTGCCAGGTTTGCAAGAAAATTAACATTGAACTTACATGAAATGTTATCATATTTGCATTCTGCATAAATCTCTGCACACCATTACTCTCTGTGAAATATTTCGGAAACTCTTCACTCAACACATGCATCGGTACAACAAGCGGTTCCCGGGGAATCTGGTTTTGAAATTGCAACAAAATTTCTACATGGTCTCCAGCTTTGGGACAAAATTATATATATATTAGAATATAGATAGAATATAATATATTCTCATGTAAACTATTTATGCCAGCACAGACATTTTTGTAAATTGCTTAGCCAGTGTATCCCATCATAATTATATTGCCAGATTCCAGACAATCCCACTTACAAATATGAATATATATTTATACTGGTATGCTTCCTAGTGACATTAATGCAAAAATATGAACTATTCCACCTGTGTGTGCATGGTTAAAATTCTGAAGTGCAAAATAGTTCAGGCTACAGCACAAATACAGTATTTCCATCCATAGATAAGACTAATCAAGTCTAACCTCTGAAAAAGTGCACCAGATTGATGCATTTAAACGTTAAAATAGACTAAATGTTCTTACAGGGGAGCATGCCCATGGACCCCCCCTAGGGGGGGCTTGTGCCCCAGTGCAGCTCTAGGTCTTGTGATGCCCCTGGGGCAGTGTCCCCGTTTTAAGTTTTACAAAGATAAAAATATTACCTTTTTTGGAGGTATTTACGCTTCTGAGCCAAAAATGTCCCCAGATTTTGTCTCAGAAATCTGGTCACCTTACACTAGAGGGCGCAGCCACTATAAGTGTAAACATACACCGTAATTGCTGCTTAAACAAGGGGAGGGGGAGGACAGTCTACTTTAATTGTACAACGTAAACGTATCTTCAAGTTGTTAAAATCCCCAAATTCCCAGAAAGAATAGAGTACATGACCTTTGTGAGCCTAAATAATCACAAATTATAATCACTGAGTTTGACAAGTTTAGTTGTCAGTTGTTGAGGAAATAATAAGGTGATCTTCCACTTGATGAGGTACTTGATAAACATTTCTGATATTTGCAAACCTCCCGATGTCAATGATCCCTTGTAATCATGCTACACCTGATTAGAAATCCAATTTGATTCATGCGAGTCGTTGCCTCCTTTGTGTTCAGCAGTTTAAACCAAGTCATGTTGTTCAGCAACCAGTGACCTGGGGTCCGTTTCAGAAAGCAGGTTTAGTGAAAACTTTTGTTAACCCTGAGATGAGAGAAACTGAGTTTTCTGTTTCAGAAAGAGAGGTAACTTCACCTCAGAGTCAGTTACTATGGTAACTGTTAACGACTTCATTGACTAGAGCAGCAATTTTCTCCCACACCAATTCTCTCTCTGTTGCAGCAGCAACCGCTGTCTTGCTTTTTTAACGAAATATATGTTCAAACTCGTTTGTGCGCATGAGTATTTCCGCCGACCCGTTCGTTTTAAGTTGTTACCATGGTGAATCGTAGTATCATGGCTCCATTCATACTGCCTTTTTTTGTGGTGGTGCACACGCATGAACATACTCAGAGTTGATTGAACCTACTCAAATCAGCAGTTCTGGTAAATCAACTCAGAGAATAGGGTTACACTCAGAGTTTGTTAAACCTCCTTCCTGAAACGGACCCCTGGAGCTTGAGCATGTGCTGGAGCAAATCATAACTTAATGTTGAGTAATGTGAAGCTTCCCACAACTTGTAATTTTAATTAATAATAAAACTTAATTGAATGAGCACAACAGGTGTTTTGCTGAATATTGAATAGCAAAGTGTACCTATTTAGATGTTGTATTAGGTCTTTCACAAACATCATTGCAAGCAGCCCTGTAGATTAAGTGAGCCAACTGCATTTTTCAGGTTACATCAGATTTGTTTTTGGGCCTTGATTACCTGGATTTTTCTCATCATGTCTCCTGCAGACTTAACCAATTCTTTAATTAACCTTCACCTCCCTGTCTCAGCTAAACTAAAGATGGATTCGCTAGAGGAAATCACACTGGCAGTGTTTATATAGCCTTTTTGAAGCCAGTATGTGATGGGAAAGGTGTACAACCAGCAACTGTCACTTGACAAGAACCCTAATATGAGTGTAGCGAGGGCATTGACAGAGCAAACAGAATGTGTTTTCTCCTACCTGAGGGAGCGAGAGGATTACACTCATTGTCCAGGCCACAGTCAACATGATTTTGCTTTTCCTTTTGGCCTCACTGATGCCCAGAGGATTGAGAATGGCAGACTGCCTATCCAAGCTAATGACCACAGTTACAAAAGCGCAGGAGTACATCGCCACCAGTTTCATGAACATCAGCAGCCTGCAGGCAACATCTCCCGCCTGCCACTGTACCGTGATGTTCCACACTGCGTCCACGGGCATCACGATGAAAGTCACCAGCAGGTCCGCCACAGTCAGGTTCATTATGAGGATCCTGACGTGCGACTTGCGCTTGCCGCCGTTGCCGGCAGCCCACAGCACAACCAAGTTGCACACAGCCGACACCGCGCACAGAGTGAAGGTGATGATGACTCTGACTTTGGCCGCGGTGGAGAAAGTGGGCAGCTGGAGCGCGTCTCCATTAGCACTGTAATTGCACGCTGAGGTGGGTCCCTGGCAGCTGCCATTCATTGTTTGATCCGTCAACTGGTGGAACATAATGAGCAACGGAGTCTGATTGACGGGAGGCACAAACAGGTCATTATCCCAGCTATCGTAGACGCGGTCTTACTTCTCCATCTGCATCTCCAACTAGAACTTGAACTGTCAAAACTGAGAAGAAGAAAAAAACAATAATGGTCCGATTTGTTATGCTGGTGTTTTAAACATGCCGCAATGTGCAGTGCAGGTGATGGTCATTAGTGGCACCTGTAACATGCAACGTTAGACGTAAAAATTCCTGGCACGCACAACAAATGACCAAACACCTTATTTAGCTTCTAGGTAGGCATGCAAAGTGACCACACAAACAGTCATTATCCTAAATGAATACAGTATAGGGAAGATATTACTAAACAGCAGGAAAAAAAAGACGTCAGTAATACTAAAGTAGCCTACAGCTCTATTTTCTCAACTTCTAACCCTCCTCTTTCATTTTCTCACGGTTCCACAGTCATCGCTTCCCCTAATTAAAGGTACCTGCCTCCTTACTGTCCCGAAGGAAGAGAAAGAGAGAATAGAAGGAATCTGAAGTAAACCAATTGCAATATTTTTAATTTTAAATAGCTCACCTGCGATTAGTAGCGGATCTGACAGTGAGCGCTGAGGGGGATCTCACTGAGCGTGTTTCTACTGCAGTCACTGCAGCTGTTGCTTTATTCTTCCGCTCTGACGCGGAAAATGACAAACGGCAGTTGATCCCTCTACGAACCACTGGAGCTCATCTTACATTGGCGAGAGGGGGCACACAGTGGAAATATCATTTTGTCCTTTTTAAATCTCCGATGAAAATAAAATGTTCAAGTGCTTGTGTTGTGCTGTGTTCTGTGAGTATGAAAAAGAGTGCAATTTGAAGGACGAATAAAATCTAATGGCGCAGAAATTAACTCTTCTTTCTCACTCACTAAAATATATTATATGAGCTCTATGTAAAAAGGAACCCTGGCCATTTTCCCCTACTAATTTCCGGGTTCTCCTTCTGAGAGGGTTAACCTTATCTGCAACAACATCCATAGAGGCATATTAATGCAGTATGTATACACTGTTTTTAATGCTGCATGGCTGACTATACAGCATCTGGAGTGCAATTTGGGGTTCAGTGTCTTACTCAGGGACACTTTGACATGTGGCCGGATTGAATCGCTAACCTTGCAATTACCATACTCACCCATATAAACTTCTCTGAAATCACTTAAACCCATTTAATCATGTTTTGTTCGCCTTACCATTTTTATTCTACGTTTTTTAATCAGCTGGCGTGATGACACAGGACAAAAAAAGTTTTATTTTGGTTAAAACAGCAATGCCAGCGAGGCAGGATGACTGAAGACTTTTGGTTTACACTCTTTACAGCCACCTGAAGGCAGCAGTATTTGTTCCATCTTCAGACTCTACATAGCAAAGGAATGGACTTTTTGTTGTGCTTCCCCCAGGGCTCCACCTGCGCCCTGCCATTACTAGCGTACCAAATGCACTTTTGGCAATATCGTGGTCAGGCTCACGGGGTGCACCTGTGGCACACATGGGCAAGGGGTGTTTTTAGAAGGAATTATCATGCATTATGGATGTGGCAATTATTATTCACTACTTTCATCCCCTTTCAACACAAGTCTTATATTTTTAAAGTTTAATTCAGTTAGATGTGACTATCTTTCTTTCTTTCTAAAAATAATTGCTCACAATCTGGAAACAAAATTGTTGCCTTTTTTATCTTCATATTGAAACGGGGGATTTTCCAAATAACAGTGTTTTATTTCTGGGAGCGCTGCTGTATAACATTGAACCGAGCAATCTCTATCGCACCATCTTGCTCATCACAACCACATGCCTACCTGTAGGCCCATTGTAATTACAAATGTGGAGCTCCAAGCAACTCTCTGGCCAGACCCATTAAAGAAAATGAGTCATGCAGTTACCTCATTTACTGCTGAATTGGATGGAGACACCTAATGCAGTTATTAGAGAAGTAGCCTATAAAGTGTTCCACAATTTTTTCGTGGAGCTGTGTAAACTGTTTTCAACTGTTGATTTGTAGTAGAAACTGTAAAATAATTAACCAAGCATCAATGTTTCTGTGGTTATTTTAACCATAACAGTCTGATGCTGTGATGTGTGTGATGACAACTTGGTGATGACCAGCGGATCTGCCTCTCTACAGCATTACTAAATGTGTTATTTGCTTGAAGCAGCCTCATAGCCTATTGTTTTCTGTTTTGTTTTTTAATCTCTTTAACTAGATCAATACTTTGATAATAAAAAAAACTTGTATTTGTGGTTTAGATGAATGTTAGCAGACTTTGACATTGAGTTTTCTTCTTAGTTGTGTAGCCATGAAAGGACAAAAGAAATTTTCTTTATACAGGACAATGCATTTCAAATAAACTCAATGTGTTTATGCCTGTGCCAACATCACAGTAATAAAGACAGTAAGAAATACACAGCCATACACTGCAGACAAATATGAAGTAATAACAAAAGCCTAAGAAAATAGAGAAGTTTTCAGTTTGCTTTTGGAATTTGACACAGTGACAGATCTCATCTCAGGTCGGGTAATTTGTTCCAGAGAACAGGACCAAAGTTATGGAAGGTAGAAATAGTAAAGGAAGCTACAAAATGTGAATGGTGTATGTTACTTGACTATCTTTTATTTTTTATTACAAATTTGATTCAGGAATATGCACTGCTGAATCACAATCTTAACTCAGACCTATAGAGCCACCTACCAGAGCTGCCAAAGCCACAGTGTCAATGTGTGTCATATGGTCTATAGACTGCACTACACCCACACATTAGCAACCCTAATGTAGAATAACACTGTGAGCAAACACGCTAACAGACTCACATTTTATATCAAAATGTAAAATAAACTATTTAAAAGCTGACAAATTGTTATAAAAACTGTCAAATAATACATTTTACAGAAATCCTTTTATCTAATCTGTTATATCTCAAGATTATGAGATAGAGTAGTCGCTATGGAAACAGCAGATAATTCATTTTTATTGATCTTACACTACAATAGCAGAGTAATGTGAAGCCGTCCTCAATGACGATAATTGGATTATTCTTTGTGAAAAAAAATAAGCAAATTTCCCACTGTCATGCATTCATGCAGATAATCATAGTTTAGAAAATGAAAGCGGCCAAATTGAATGCTGTCATTTGCCTCCCTGGATATATTGGAATTTGTTGGTGCATTGACCCCTCTATCAAAGCAATACATTAATCTAGAATAGCCTTTTGCATTCATACACAGAAGGACAGAGAAAAATTGTGAGAAAAGTGAGACTAGAGAGAGAGAAATGATCTACAATTTTATGCATTTTCCACTTTTCACTCTCAATGAGCCACTTCTTATAGGCTAAGGCATACATTACCAGCCCTATTTCAACACTGCATCTACTGTTGCAGGGGCGATTATTATTACATTATGGTCCTGGGCAATCATTAAAATGGCCCTATATTCCAGAACAATTTGCAACATAGGGTGCCCACAGCTCCTATATTATATATTCATTGGGTGGTACACAACCAGGCAGAATATTCATGAGACCTGACAACTCCCATAAGATGCCTGCCCACAAATTGATTAACAGATGACAACAAAACACTGTGGGTTATAGGCAACATTTGGCTCACGAAATGTAAACACATATGTACGTAACACCAGAAACATTTGAAGATATCATGTAATGGCCTACATACATTATGTACATCCTGTACATTCAAACCCAAACCAATTACTCATGGCTCAGGGGTTTGTGTTTTGTGTTCTGCACACTAGGTAATGGATCTTTGTGCGTTGATCGGCTTACCAGCGTACCTGCTTTTTAAGGCTTTTTTGAGACACTGTCGATATTATTACATTTTGTGGTATTTTTTGTGGCAGTATATCTGTGAAATTCAGTAACTATCATATTGAGTGTTTGATAGGATGGTTGCAATTCCAAATTTTGATGAGATTTAGCTCTTTTTCTTGTTGTTGCAACCCGTCATCACCCAGCAAACGACCCTATAGGTTGATTGTGCAAGCAACTCATAATGACTCATATTTATGTTTGTTGTTTGGCGTTGACCTCTCATGGCCGTAGTAATTATTGCGAGAGATAACATGTAAGCGAGGTGGCAAAGTATAAGAGCACCAAATTCCACATAAGGAGGCAGGTTGGGGTGGTGGGGCTTTCACTCAGGAGACCGGGGTTTTTGTCCCCTGTGAAACCAAAAGTCAACTGTCACTTTTTGAAATTGATCAAGTCAAGTTTGTCTGTGACGCAATGACCTTCTCATTTTAGCAGTTTTACGTAACTCATTTTAAGCCAATCCCTGATGTTTTACTAACCCTAACTAGTTAGCTAAGTATTTTTGTTGCCTAAAACCGACTACACATGATCAGAGGTAAAACTACGAGATACGGCACATAGCACAGAGGCAAAGGCTGTGCAGGTATACGGCTTCTTTGCTTCTGGGTTTGGTTATGCTCTGAAAGGTTAATAGCAACCAGGTCAAAGTTTAAAAATAATTTAAACTTTGATCCCGTGGATGATTTGTAGGCTATTATGTGAACAGGGTGTACCTGGTCCACCAAACACTGGGCCGTCTTGACTGTCTTAATTCTGCACATACTGTATTTCTGTTACTGTAGTCCTATTTACTATTTAATTATTTTATCAATGCATGGCGCAGTGGATCCGTGCGCACTGTCACCTGCCGTGGAGACGCTGGCCTCACTAACCTCTCCTCTTCTGAGTCGGATCTCCCTTGCGCTGGACTCAGTTTCACTGAGCGTGCTAACACTTAGAAAATAAATGGCATTACATCAGTGAGTTCAAACTGCTTATTGTGCGTAATTTGGACTGACACTGAGATGCATGTTGTTCTGTAACTGGTGTACCGCTGCCACTATTCTCTTGATTTCCACTTCGACATTAGACATTTTTTTGAGTGAAAGAGACGTTACATTTAGCATATATCGTCACAGGTAACAAGCTAACCATCGCAAAGTGTTGTGCTAATGCTGGGAACAGGCAAATTGTATCTTTATAGCTGTATCCATATGATGTGACAGACTGAGGTTAATATTTCACCAGGTCCGAGGGCTAGAGGGTTGTGTTAAGTACACCCCATAAAGTTATCACAACTGATGTTGATATTGTACTGTATGGATGGTAGCTACAGGACATGATTTGAATTCATAAGATTTGACAATACAGTGTTAGGGACAGATCAGATGGCCAGAGACTTGAGACTTGACTTGGACTCGTTGCAAAAGACTTGAGACTTGACTTGAACTTGCCCCTCAAAGATTCAACGACTTGGACTTCCAAAAAAATTACTTAATTTTAAAATCTCTAAACGGTATTCCTCATCTTGTTGCCAGTCGTATGCTGGTTGGTAACTTCACTTTAGTACAGATGCAACCTTAGATCACATGTTGGAGGGACTGAGACATGGCATTGATCCCCTGTGAGTGCTATTTTTATCCACACTCTTGAAGCAGTAAAAGTGGTCTTGAAGTCACACTGAGATAAGATAAAGTGTGTTTTCAGTTCTGCAGTCTGTATTAAATGATATGTGTTCATTTAGCACAAAGGTAATTGGCTGCAGCAAAGAGAGAGAAGAAGGGAAAATATTTTAGATTTTCGTTTCACCAGTACGTCTGGAGACACTGCTAGGCTTCTAGAAATTATGTTTAAATACTTCTACCAGTGACATTATGAGCGAAATTTAATTGCTGCAGGGATTATGATCAGTGGGAAGGTGGTCCAGGTGGATGGTTAGTTTAATTTGATTCAGGTCCCAACATTGTCTAGAGTTGACCTTTCACACATGTACCACACAACAGGAGATTGCCTGAGACAGTTCTCATCAACTGGAAATTCTCCGTTCTCCGTGGTTTAGGCAAGGGGGTGGCACCTGGGTAGAGCGTGCAGGATGCAGGACATGACGTGCGGATTAAACCGAGGCCATGTAACCGGTGTGTAATTTGGTCATAAACAACCGACTCTCTTGCCATTCCTTGAATTGGTCTGATGAATTCCACCTCTTACCAACAGAAGTTCCCAAATCTCGTTGCCTCTCCAGTTGAACATTTTCGTCGCTGTCTTTGTGTAAATCACTCTACTTCACCACCCTCTGATGTTTTTTTTCTTCTGGTATTGCTCAAGCGTCATTAAACATTGTCAACACGCCCATCCTCTGTCAAACAGAAATGTTTGTACCACATTTCAGATCAATCTGTACAGTAGTTTTTGAGATATTACAATCGGAGCCAAAGTGGTGGACTGACCAACAGACCCACACACACTGTTGCATATCTTTACGGTAAAGGTAGGTAGTAATGGTGTTGTTGTAATTATGGACATTTCTGTTGGGGTTGTTTATATTTCTGTTGCCTGTTATTATAATTATGTATGTTTCCTGTTTTGTATATTGTATTCTGTGTATTGTGTATATTTCTGTTCCCTGTTGTGTATATTTCTGTTTCCTGTTTTATTGTGATAGTCTGTTTTCTGTCTTGTCGTGTTTAGTTTTGCTTCCTGTGTTTTCTCGCCTGTGTGATTGTCTAATGTGCTCCACCTGTTCCCTAGCCCTGTTGTCACCTGTCCCGTGTTTCCTCGTTGCCTAGTTTATTTAGCCCTTGTGTTCCCCTTGTCTCTTGTCAGATCATTTTGTGTCTTGGTCCTGTCAGTTTGAGTGTGTTTGTGTGCTTTACCTGTGTCTGTTCTGGTCAGTTTCTATCCTTCCTGTATTTCCCTGTTTTTTTTTACTCCCTTGGTTTTTTGGAATTGGTTTTTGCCTGCTGCTTCTCCCAGGACTCCCTTGGTTCATTTGTGTATTGATAAATCCTCGAGCTCAAACCTTCTCCTGCCTGCCTCTCCCTGCATTTGGGTCCTATAATTCCCGGAAGCGTAACAGGTGTCCATATACTATACTATGTGTAAGCAAAGTAACACACATTTGAATAAACTTAACTTTTTTTACTCAACTCAATTTTGTAAACAAAACTTTTACATTTTGCTTTCAGTTACACTCTTTTTGCTGCCTTTGTTTATTTATTTATATATATATATATATATATATATATATATATATATATATATAATGTGTATATATATATATAAAAAAAAAATACGTTTAGAAGATTCAAAGACGGTTTGTTTTGGCTCTCCTTTTATCAAGTAGTCACACCCTGCTCATGACTGTTTGCATCTGAGTTTTTTTTTTTTTTTTCTTTCTTCTGTCAACAGCACAACAGAGAGTGAGCAATCCCTGTCCTGTACTCATAGACTGAAACACAGGCTGAAGCACATTGCCTACCAAAAGTAAAAGCATCTTTCTTAAGCTTTCTTTTGACCATGAAGGCAATCTTTTCCAACCTTTTTATTTGCCTGAACCTTTAAAAAAGTCTTGCTAGTGACAGGAGTGCCAAATAAGCAAAACGCTCTTATGGGTAATTTTGAAATGCTCTGACAAACAACCTATTTTATTGTTGCTCCACTTTGCACGTTTGCGGTCTTTGGTGTTTTTTGCCTCCAACGTCTCCTCCCAGGCAGCGTGGCAATGGTTATGTTTAGGGTTAAGGTTAACTGCCTGGAAGGCGCGGTTGGAGGCAAAAAACACCATCGAGCCATGTTTGCCTTGCAAAGCCATTTTGGGTTAAATTGCTCCTTGCAGCTAGCAACTGTCATCTTTTTGTTTTGTTAGGGGCAAGCCGAGTACACAATCTTAAAATAAAGTGTTTTTGACATTTAACTGAAAGTCTGTCACATTTGAACACTTAAACCTGTACTGCAGTGCTCCTGCAGTGCAGCTACAGATGTCTGCATGTATAATCGGACAACACTGTGGTGAAGTGCACTGAGCTGAGAACAGGACAATTCATCTTTTTACACTGTATGCCCCAAGTTGTGTCACTGTACATTCATTTGAAATGACTTATATTCTCTTACAAGTTGATACTCATGAACAAAGTGCCAATACTTAGTTTTTTTCTACTCTAGGTTAAGGTCAGGGTTACTATTACATTCTATGCTATCACTATCCTATTAGGTCAGCTGGTTTGATGAAGGGGTCATGCTAGCAAAATGTTTTCACTGATGTTGGTTAAGCCATTTATGCCGACAGATCCTAACTTTACCTACTACGTATATTTTTTTCATATGCAACAATTATCATTAGTGGTTTTTTTTATGGAAAAATGGCATTTGGCAAAAATTGACTGCACTTTTCTTCAACATATATGGCAAAATTATTTCATTTAATATATCTGGAAAATGTTCACTGGCAATGGTTTTTATTTGGGTATTCCTTTATTATGTGCAACCACAACGACTAATGAACATGCAGATGTTTACTGTAGCAGGTGTAATGTAGACCATCTTAGTTGACTGTGATAGCATGCTAACACTTGCTAATTAGCACTAAACACAAAGTACACAGTTGAATACAGAGTACTGCTGAGGCCGTTTGGAATGTAATTAGTTTTACAGGCATGTAATGTATGTAATAAAGGCATAAAATGCCCCAAAAAAACAACTGGTGGGAGGCAGAGAGAAATAGACAGACAGACAGACAGACAGACAAATACAAAGCAGACAAATAGACAGATAGAAGAAATAAACAGGCAGACACACTCTGTGTAAATGACACTCATTTATACAGAGTTCACTGAGCAGTTTTTTTGACACAGCTGCCCTCCTGTGATTATTTTTAGAAATACAGTTTGTGTGCTACCAACGGGCCAGGTGAAAACATTTACACACTGTGTACATTTTTTTTTTTACAACAAAGTATATTATAAATAGACCTATATAACACTTAGAGTTGTTGTAATATAAAAAAGGTGTAAATAAAGCTTTGATTGAATCTAAACTTAACAAATACATAACCAATTAAGTAGATGTATTGTTCCTTTCTCTCCTGCAATGTTCAATGTATTGTAATTTTATTTTATCCTTATACAGAGTTATATAGCCGATGTGTATGTTTATGTTGTGTCAGCAATTCAAGTGTCAGTAACCTTTTGTATAAGAAAGTAAGCAGCAAGTAAATCAAAACAGATCTCAAATAATCTATTTATTGTTAATCTTTCAACATATATGTATGATTTTTTACTTGATCAATAAATGTTGAAAGATGAACAATAGTTTATTAGGGCTGTCACCTAAATACAATATAAATGATGTGATAATGTATGTGAATTCCTCTAAGAATGTGTAAATATTACATATTTACATCTTCTTTTGTTTCTTACTCTTCATACTTATCAACACTGTTTATCCTTGATACAAGAGGCTGCAACAGCACCTTATGTGAGAATAATGAGCATTTTTGAAATCAAAATTTGAATTATTAAAATGACCCAAAGAGCTTTAGCACTCTAAACTTATTTTGAAATCACCTCATTAGACTGAATCTTTCTGCATCAGTGTAAACGTGAACAAAGCTTTATATGTTTGAATAATTTAGTTGCCAAAATCTCTTGCATTACTTTGAATTTGTTGCGGTTATGTGATGCCCCATCTTATTCATCCATCAACAAATGCTTCAGCTAATAACGTTAAGTGATGATGGGAGCTAGATTGTCACATAATCACTTCTAATTTGAGTTGAGTTGAGTGATTTCCCTCCAAACATCTGATGTTTCCAAGGGAACAGGAGTCTGTGACTTTGACTCTGGCCAGCACTTTGTTGCAATGAAGCAGACAGACAGATGGCTATCAGCTTGATGGCTATCAGCTTGATCAAACACACAAACATGAACCAAGGGAGCTGGTCTTACAACTCTGCTGTGTGTCATTTTAGAAAGACAAAGTTAGCTTCACCCCTCATCAAACTAGTGGAGGTAATTATTGATGTGCAGTAAAACAATGACATTGCTTTAGATGAGGTTTTTAGTACTTACAGTTTAGTTTTTTAATACTAATAGGATGTTGTCAATATCAACATGGACAGTAGAAAACCTTTATAAAACAATTTTAGTTTCCATTATAATCGAAAAAGATTAATTTAAAGGAATGATTCCACATTTTAGGAAATATGCGTATTTGCTTTTTGCTAAGAGTTAGTCATTTAGACCGATATCAATATTATATCTGTCCATTCAACATGAAGCTGCATCTAGCAGCGGGTTAGCTTAGCATAGCGCAAATAATAGAAACAAGGGGAAATAGGTAGCCTGTCGAATTGATAGTTTTTACACTTTTTTTTTGTACCAATTAAAGACAAGATGCAGTACGTTAATTAGTGAGCTTAAGAGGTGCTAGTCAAATTTAGTTGCGAAAATAAGCTAACTGGCTGCTGGTGAGAGCTTTATATTTACCCACACACTAATAGTGGTATCAATCTTCTCATCTAACTCTCAGAAAGAAAGCAAATAAGTGTAATCTCACTATTCTTTTAATGAATACATTTCATCTTCAAAACAGTCATCTGAATATATTGAATAATATTCTTTTTTTCTTTCTGTTTAACTTTGTTTACAATGAAATCTACCGTTAGGATGTCAGTCTTAAACTTGATAAAACCACAAAAAATTGGCTTGGCTTTGGAGCCTCCGGTGGACATAACAGAAACGACACGTGTGGCTGAGGGCCAAAATCCAAACTGTTAATATCAATCAGTCAGCTGCTTTCCTGAACAAATTCCCAAAACTTTATTAAGCATTTTTATTAAGGTTTCAGAGTTTACTGCAGCACTGCTCATGATGAGCAGTGCTGCAAATCTGTTACTTACAATTTTTACAATGTTACTAACTTTTGATATTGTTAATTGCATTTTGCTCATTCGCTTACAACATTGGTTTTGGCTCGTTGATAACATCCTGTATTTGATTAAATGACATCTTGCTGAAAAATTTGTGAATGAGGGTATATCACTTACCCCCCGAATCAGCTCAGGATCCCTGTTCGGATTCATAACTAACATGTACAACTATATATGGACCAATTAGTCCTATTGGTCTCTAGTATAATAATTGCCCCACCAGACGTCTTGCTGTGTGACCCTGGATTCTTTGGAAATGCAAGCAATGTCATTCTTCACATTCAGTACACATTCCTTGCAACTCCCTTTTTCTCAGCATATTTCAGAGGATGAATATCAGACAAAGGGTCTGGTACACCACATCGGACCCCTGCAGTAAGTTCTGCTTGGCAGCCTAAGCTGCTGAGATGTATGTGCATACTGAGAGGACACGTTGTGCTGTACATGCTCTGTGGAATATTTTTCATGTAAATTGAATATCATGCAAGCCATCATTAAGGGTGAATCCAGGGTAAAACAACCTTTACATTCTGCATGTCACTCATGCCACATGTCTCACATTTCTGAGGTTAAAAACGTGATTTCAGCAAGCAGAAAATCAGTCTCTGAGTCAATTGAAGTATCATCAAGAGACCATGGTAATTTCCACTAGTAAATCATTGAAAAATGTTTTTGGATTCTTTTGGTCTATGAGATTTTACAAATTCAGATAAAACGTTACATTTTTAACATGATAAAAGTTGAGCTGCCAATGATCAGAGAAATTCATTTGGATGGTCACAGAATATCTATTGATGTAAATCTATTTAAAACAGCTTATCATCAGTCAACCAGTACCTTACTGTGAGTGATGTGGTCCTGGACAGTTGTGGGGCAGTTTCTGTCACAGTCAATCAGATCTGATCAAACCTACACAGTTGTGATGAAGCAGATTAGCTGATTAGATTAATTATTTAATGTTAAATAGAAATATAGCAAAAGATTTTAAGCCAAGTTTCCAGGGGCTTTAAATTTTCATCTGTGTTTTTGTACATCATCAGTTAAGAGTCTGTTGCCTGGCAACCTCACAGTAACATCAATCCTCAGTCAAATAGACTGAGATAGAAGCGGTAACAGTCTTCTCATCTAACTCTCGGTAAGAAAGCAAATATGCTCATTTCCCAAAATGTTGAACTATTCCTTTAGTTCTATACTGAGACTTATCTACCCTGACATAGAGTAAAAAAATAATAATAATGAATAAAATTGTTGGAATTACACAACATACATTTTTGTGATGTTGGAATAAAAAGGAAAAATATACTGTAGTAATAAATACCTATAAGTTAAACTATCAATTCGCCATTTGTGGCTCTGTCTAAGACCGCATATAGCCAGTAACTGCAGGCAGTGTCTGCTGCAGGGCAAACCTGGTCAACTTCCCAACACCCATTACGGTGTGATGAGTCACTCATCACCATGCCTGATTTAATTTACCGGCTCACAGGCAAAAACCTGTCTCACTCCCCCTCCACATAAACCCTTCATGTGAGAGGAAACGTTTTCCCAACTCAATCACCCATTTTATATTAGATCAAAGCATTATCAGCTATACACTCTGGACATGACTACCCTGCACTCAGTGGGTGTATCTGTATTAAAGGCTCAGGCGAGCAAATAATCTCCTTTTCTGCGGGACCACGTTAGATGTTATGATTTAGATACTAAAGTATAAATACAAATAGCGTATTTTGTCATTTAATTATCTTTGATGGGAGAAATGTTGTATAATCAAGTATAATCCTTTTCAATTATCATGTAAATTGAGAGTCTTGTAGATCAAGAGTGGTGGGCTTGAGACTGAAGAGACTCCTGTACCTGTTACTCTGACTCAAGCTATTATACACATGAAAGAGCACTTGACAACTTGTCAAAAATAAACATCCCGATTGCTGCCTTTAGTGATATTTGAAAGATTAAAAAAGAAAAGAAGGGAAAAATATACATAACAATCTAGCACGAGTAGCAAAAGGTATTCATAATTTAGACCTCCATACTGTATGCACAAATGCTGTTAGCACCAGCAAGATAAACCATTAAAAAGTACCAAGTGCTACTGAACTTTGAACTTTCAGCGCTGGGGGTTAAAGGATAGTTACTGTGAGTACACACCAGGACCTTATTTGCAAATCTGCTGAGCTGTAGAGCGCTGCAGGGGGTAAGTCTTTGCAGGGGAGCTCAGCAAAGGCAAAAGGGCATAAGCAAAGGGATAGTTGGCATTCTTGAAGAGTTAACACATTTCTTATTAAATCTGGTTAACGAAAAGGCTCATTGAGCACCTTAGTTTGTTTTACAGTCCACACATTCCAGACCCCCCCTATGTAAATCCTGTATTAGGAAATTGAAAGTCATTGTCAGATGGACAAAGCCTGTAATGCCACAAGGTAAGAGTCCAGGTGTTAGCATGCCTCAGCTCAAACAGGGGACATTACATGTTGTTTTGAATTTTCTTCCCATAAAAGTGCATGAGCCGCCTTGAGACAGCATTGTCTTACAGCGCCAAAACACAGTAACTATATATTTGTTCAAACTTGAGTTACTGGGCTTGTGGTTTACCATTTAAAGTACATTTTGGAAAATGTGCTTATTTGCTTTCTTGCCAAGAGTTAGATGAGAAGATTGATACCACTTTTAGGTCTGTATGCTAAATAATATCATGATTGTTTTATTTGGTACAGAAAAAAAAATTACAAGGCAACCAGAGTAGACTCCTGGAAGTAACTTCTCCAGGCCAAGAAATAGTCTGGCACATAACTCCCAAATATCAGGTATAGTCACATTGTGTTACCTTAAGATCTTTAAGGTCTTTATGCTAAGCTAAGTTAGCCAGCTATTGGCTCTAGTGTCATACTAAACATACAGACATGAGAGTGGTACTGACCTCCTCATCTAATGCTCGGCAAGAAAGATCAAACTATTCTTTTAAAAGAAATATTATGACAATATTGTGTGTATATATATATATATATATATATATATATATATATATATATATATATATATATATACATATATGTGTGTGTGTGTGTGTGTGTGTGTGTGTGTGTGTGTGTGTGTGTGTGTTCTGTTATGTCTACTTTAATAAGACTATAACTTGTACAAATAGTAGTAAAGCAGAGATATTTAAACATTTGATCCCAATAAACAATAAACTAGATCATAACCAAATTAATTTTAGCCAAGCTAAACCCTTTTCTCCCTTTTACTGTTTCTGTAAGGACTGTTATCTGCCTTTGTAGGACAGAGCAGCTGATTGATTGATTGATTGATTGATCAGTTTTATTTTATTTATTGTCCAGTCTTTCTTTAAATGGTCTTAGCTATCAGTACAATTAATCACATTTTACAAGACATTTCCGTTTATATTTGTTCACTTTTGAACACAATACTGCAATCTCACCATTTTCTTTTGTTTACCAGGTATCTGAGCTTGCTGACCTCCAAGCCCATACATCCTATTTAAATTGCTTACCCAGTAATGAAATAAGCCCTGCTTGTATTTAACTGTGTTACTGCATTGATCAGTTGTGTCTCTTGAAAATGTGCTGCCAGCCAGGCAGGAAACAGCATTCAGTTGAGGTCTAAAATGTGACCTGAAGCTATGAGATATTGATGCATGTGTTAGATTGTATTTCTGTTAGTTGTTTCTCTCCCTTTTTAGTTAATGTCAGATTCTAGATTTCTCTAAAGTTAAAGTTGGCTGTTAAATCAGAAAATCCAGAAATCTTTCATGTTGTTTATATTCCTTGTAAACAGAAGATTGGTTGCACAGTTTACTTTCATGTAGGTTTCTTTAACACCACAGAAACACTGCAGGTAGATCTGACATTTTCATCAGCTGCCTCAGAAACGTTTGGATTACAATCCACAGACTGTGTTGTAAATTAAAACTAATCAAGACATTAAAATGTCAAAATTATTTAGCATGATTGCTGGTGACCTCATTGTGTGATCTTGGTTTGTTTTAAGGCTTTAAGTATTTTCTGAGGAACCTTAAGGAGTGCTCTTTATACTTTTTCATGGATACTGCACAGTACTTCATTGTTTACTCACCTCACTCTTCCATTAAATGACTTTGGCTCAAAGCGTCAGAGTCCAATGGTTTAGTTACTATTTGACTACATTTTAAAAGGTGAGAGTCACGATATGCAATTTTGAATGAGTTATAGTACCAGATGCACTGAGGCCATGATCTCAGGAGCTGATAAACTCCTGGGATTCAATTGAACTAAAATGGTGTTTTTAACAAACAAATCCAGCGGATTGCTTGTGGGTAGAAAATGCATTTTGGATGTAGGGGATTCATGATACTCTTGTTAACCAGCTCAGTATCAGTCTCAAAACAATCACCTCCTCAAACCTTAAACCAGTTGTTCCACAGTAGCTTGGTCTCTAGCAGTGATCACCAGCGATTCAGTTTCTACTTGAGATTTTAAAGCCACTTTGTCATGTGACAAACCACAGTTTCTGTTGGAGAAAAACATGTTGGAGATGTATGTGCCAGCTCTGCCTGCAGTTCCAAACTCTGACCCACGGACAGTGACACAGGCTAGTTAGAGCAGTATAATGATGTGTGGACTGGTTTCTTGCCCCGGGGTTCTTTGAAAGCAGGTTGTAAACATCTATTTTACAATGAGTAAAAGTGGGCGGGTGCCATGTCGTGAAGCACTTCCCACCTCCAGTTGGTTTCAGAAACAAGAAATGAAGTACTGAACCCCAGTGATGCAGTCTCTAAATTCTGTCTCAACAGATCACTCTCAGGAATAATAGGATGTGTGTAATATGAAAAAAATTCAGGAACTGCACTTGAGTTTGTTTTTGAAGAGACAGATACACAAGTATACAATATTCACTGAATAGACTATCATATCATTCACACCCCAAGCTGATTCGCACAATTGTCCCCATGGGCTTTTATAAAAAGAATTACAAATAGATCAGGGCAATACAAAATACATGTGCAATGATGCAGACAATAAACAGAAAGTACAATTTAGAATAGAGGCGCCATGAACCAAGAAAAACAGATAAAAAATAATAACATTTAAAAAACTAGAAGGGCACTCGGAGAGCGCGGACCTCCGCCAAGGCCATGCCCTATCACGCAATGTTAACGAAAGTGAAAAATAATGTGTGTATCTGCCCCATGATTCAGATCTACTCCAAAATGTAATGGGTTCTTCCTTGGCCAATGCCTTCCACCAATGTTAATAAAAAATAGGGCCAGTAGTTTTTTTTCCATAATCCTGTTGACAAACAAGCACACAAATAAACAAAAACCAACAAACCAAACTAAAAATATAACCTCCTTGGCAGAGGTAATATATAGTAAAAGACACCTGATCACCCATCATCCCTCTTCACCCTTCAAAACTGTTTCAACTGGAATTCTCTCCAGTTTAAAAAAGGTTGTTTCAAAGTGATTTTCAGTAATGGACCTTCTTCAAGCATCAATGCGCAAATGAGGTCCTTCAGTAAATGAGTATTGCAGAGTTCAGAGTAAGGAGATGCCTTTGATTTCATATAGGCCACAGTATATGGAATCTCAGATCCAGCACCTCCAACAAGCCTTTATTTTGGTAGCAATAAGCTTATATCAATTGGACAAAACTGTGTTTTAATTCCTCATGGATGCATGATGACATGCATTGTATAAAACGTCTTTAGAACATGGAAAAGGTTTTATTGGTCTGTTTCCAACAGTTTAGTTTCACAGTTATACTGATGCAACTGATCTCTCCGAAAACATCAGGTAAACATTAACGTAGATATCTGTGAAACATTTCCGACACCTTGACGAATTCTTGCCTTGTAGTATATAGGTTTATCTGAAGGCAGAAGTGCGTCATACACCAGCAAGGTATTTAAGAATAAGTGGCTTTTAGATTAATGTGATAGATATTTGAGATGTGCTGTGAGGCTTTGAAGTGTGAAGCTATAAAGACCAGCAGCAAAAGTCTTACTTGAAAGACTAGAGGACACACAGCTATTTTGTACTGGATTAGTGTCGGATGTAACACATGATGATGCACAGCTCTATGAGGGGCATCAAGTGTCACATGCTGCATGTGTGTACCATTAGTATGATGCAAGCAACATGTACTGTTATCACGGGATGAGCAACCAAGAATATTGTGCACACAATGCATTTTCATGACACTTATCCAACTCTTCATGCCGTACATTAAATGCATTTAATATGTAATTTGTAAAGTGCTTCACAAATGCCATTTGAATGCTTTTTACGAACACAAATGGCAAAATGCCTGATTTGTTTTCCCATTGTGCTATTTGACATGTCTTAAGTGCGTATTTAGTGTGCTAAGTGTCCCAAAAGTATCTTTTGTGCACAAAATACTGTTGAAGAAGCATGTTTCATTTTAAGGGTTGGGAATTAAGATGCTAATTATTATGCTAATGCAATATTGTAATTTATAATTTTAATTATTCCAAATTCATTTTCCTTATTCAGCGGCATGACAAGTGGTAGCAGCCCATCTCTTGCTTGAATGTAATCAAAAAAATGTCATCTCAAAACAAATGATGTGGTTTGGAAATGTCTTTTTTAAACATTTAAATGTTTCCTTCCCTGTAACTGTTGGTGTTATTGTGGCAGCACAGAGAGAGACACGAAAACAGCTCTTGTAGGTGAAATATCTTTGTCAGGTTGCAGTTTATTCTGGGTCATGCTGTGAAGTGACCAGAGACTGTGACGAAGACCTGCAAGGGGCCAGACTGCCCCAGTCTTACTTTGTTAACCCATGCCTTGTTCCTGTCAGATTCCTCATACACAAGAATAGAAGAGAGGGGGGGCTGGCACCAGATTACCTGCCATTTGACCTCCCATGCTGCTGCCTTAATAGCCACACAGATGGACATCTTCTTGACACCAAATAATAGAGGTCGAAGGGAGGAAAAGAAGAACAGACGTGGCTGCTGCCTAATGTTGGGGGTCAGATCAAGTTTACTGGAGCAGGCCAGCCCCAAATTAGAGGATCTTTTCATGTGGGAAGTGGTCTCCTAGTTTCAGAGAGGAATTCACAGACCCTCATTGAAAAAGAGGATGGGTCTGATGTGTCAGCATGATTTAGGATCTGGGGAAGACTCGGTGAGAAGTGAAAAAGTTTATTCAAATATGTGGATGTTTTACAGCCAATATATTATCATCAGCCTATAATATCATCTATGTGGACAGGCCCTTTCAGTTTACTGAATAATAAAAAATATATATATATATATCCAATCTCCTTCTTATAACTAAACAAATACTCAGTTAACAATTATTTGCCCTGAAGGAATTTAAGAAATGTGTAATTACTGTGAGAAGAGCATTTTATAATTTGATAAAAGCCTGCAGTTTATTATTTTCTGCACTATCTCTGATTTTGGACTGAACATCCACAAATACAAGAGCTGTATCAAATGTGAGCATGGCTGTTGGCTGAGTTTACAGAGTTTAGAGTCAGGACAGACACACAAATGAGGATGCAACTCTTGGCCAGCTTCTTCAAACATAAGAGTCCCTACCCGATCCCTGGTGGCATTAGGCCGATGCCAGTGCCAATACCAGTACCCCTGAAGTGATGCTGATACCAATAGGGTACTTCATTTCATACTTTTTTTTTATTCATTCATTTTTTTTATATCTGGGTACAAAAAGGATTGAATGCAGGTATCGTTTGACTGGAGAAGTTTCAATACTACTCAGTACTAGGTTATATATTACATTTGGGTAGCTTAAGGTATCAAGTATCGATACATTGCTTTGAGATATAATGCATATAGTCCATTAGTATCCATCCTGCTCAAGTGCCAGCCACTGAGTTTCTACTAAATCTAGCCTTACTTATCTGACTCCTTATAAGGTATGAGGATTTTCTCATCAATGAATAATCATGTTACTGAAAACAAACATTAGATTTTTAGAATCAACACAAATGAAAATCACATTTTATGCTTTATTTAAATCGTTGTAAGACATAAAACAAGGTTTAGACAAACAATACAGGACCCATACTTAATTAAACATAGCAGAGCTCATAAATATAGAAAACACTTAGTTTGGTCTTTTGCTTTACGGTGTTTAGACTTGAATTACTACAAATATGTATGTTTTACTTCAACATAATTGAGCACTTATCAGTCACTTTTTCCATCGATACAAACGTTTCACTTGTGAATTGAAGAGCTTTTTTTCAACCTTTGGTCATTTGAACTTTGGACTAAAGGCACATTCAACTTGTGCATAGAATTTCTTCTTTTTAAGCCACAGCTTAAACATATTGCATAACTTGTTGCACACAATAGTATATTACATGTCAAGTATCTGTATAATGATTAGGAGTGTAATTCCATCAGTCTTGTGTAGCTTGAAGTGCAGCTAACCTCAAAACCTGTCACCAAAAAAACATGAAGCTTAATGGCTTTTTTCTTCTCTGGAGTCTTTCCACACTTTTTAATGAAAAGCAGCTCCCATCTCTGCAGTAGACTCAGGAGACTTCATTGTTACCGTTGGCACATTACGTAAAATGGTAAAAGTTCACTGACAGACTGTGATATCCATCCAGTCAAACACACAATGTGTAACCTCTCTTATGCAGATCTTCTGTCCTCTGTCTTCTGTCTTCTGTCGTGGTCTGACTAAAAAGAGTCTGTCCGTCTTCTGGCAAACACTGCAGACATGCTTTTCACTATGCCCCTGAACCCCAGAGGCCTCTTCGTTGTCAGCTTGGTGTCCTTCACCCTGTCCAACAGCCCGTGAAACACCATGAGCACGCTGTGATAGTTCTCGGCCGCTGACACCTCGTAGAAGAGGCAGTCTGTGTTGAGAGCCAGCAGCCGGCCCTCCTCGCTCAGCACTGTCCGCCTGTGGTGCAGGTCCCTCTTGTTACCCACAATCACTATGGGTGCTTTGTCTGCTTTCAGGTAGTCTTTAGTGGACTTGATGGTCTGAATGAGCCTGCTGACGGTGTTGAAACTGGCCCTGTCGCAGATGCTGTAGACAAGAACGTAGCCGTCTGCCCATTGGACCTTCTTCTCAAAGAGTGACGTCTTCACGGAAAAATCCTGTAAAAATCAGATCATTTAGGTTGAAAAGTAACAAAATACATTTACTCAAACACTGTTCTTAAGTACTAATACCTGTAGCTTACTTGAGTTTTTCCATTTTATGTTACTTTATACTTTTATGCCACTATATTTCAGACAGAAATATTGTACTTTTCACTGCACTACAGCTATACTTATTAGTTTCTTTGCAGATTAAGATTTTACATGCAAAACACATGATCGTTTTATAAAATATGATTGATTATTTTAGATAAAACTATCCAGTAGTTAAAATTAGCTGCATCCCACATTTAAATGCAGCTTACACATTAAGGTATCAGTAATAATAAAACAATATGATAATAATGGTATGAAAGGGACTTTTAGGCTAGGCACATTTTGCTAAACTTTTACTTGCATATAATTTTGAAGAAATAAACTTTATTAGTTTATAGTATTTTTACATTGCCTATTTCTACTTTTACTTAATTTGAGAATTTGAGGAGTAGGCCTACTTCATCTACCACAGCACAGCTTGTCAGCAGAATAAAGCATTCGATCATAAATCATTGATAGCAACTGTCAGATAGTTATTTACAGTATACCTTACCTCAGAATAAGGTGAATCCCAAACATTGAGAGTGATTTCCCTCCCATCTACCATATAACTGTGACTGTAGATGGATTCTGCAAGACAATCATTAAGTTAATGGAAAGTCAGATGAAGGTAAAAGGCAGCATTTCGTCATTGTTAGTAAAACAGACACTTACCAATATCTCCATACTCTCCGATGAATCTTCGAGTTAAGAGACGCACAGTCAGCGCTGAAAAACAAAAAGCGTTAACGCATGTGTAACAGAAACATGCCTATAGGGCCAACATATAACTATTTCTCCGCTACAGACGTGTTTACCTGATTTCCCGACGCTTTCTGTCCCCATAACAACAATGTTGGCGTCCATATTCAGTGAGACAGCTGTGCGGAGCCGCTGAGCTCCGTGTGAGGCGGAGGAGGCTGCTGCTGATATTATAGGGCACACAGGTGGGCGGAGTAAACAAATCACCTATAACAACAACAGCAGTAGCCTGCAGCAATAATTTAATGAGGGGGGGGGCCTCACGTGTTCTCGAACACTCGTCTGTCTGTGGCCGGAACCCGCCGCAGGTGAGTGAAAAAAACACGGCTTTAGTAGCCTATCAATGATATTCCATGTGTTTGTTCTGTCACGTGTTTTTATAGGCTATTTTTTTCATTTTATCATATCATTTTAAGGAACTTAGCGGTGGGATGTAGCCTTATGTTTACTCTACTAGGTCTTACTTATTTTACTCATATATTTCCATTTTATGACACTTTATAGGCTACTTCTACTTCACTACATTTCAGTAAAAGATTGCACTTTTTACTACTTTTATCGGACAGCTAGGCTACTTTGCTATTTATGATTTTACACAAAAAAAAATATGATCAGCTTTTAAAATAGGCTTCATTGTTATAGATTAAACTACCCAACAGTATATAAAAACTAGCTCCACTTCAATCAACTATTAAAATGTTGTAGGCCTTCTCAGTTATAACAATAATCTAATGATATAAACCAATGTATAATACTAACACATGGGTAATTTTTCTACATTGATATCATAATATTTTAACTTTTGATTATACATTTTTCTGATACACTATTACTTGAGTAACATTTTTAATGCAGGACTTTTACTTGTAATAGAGTATTTTACAATATAGTATGGGCCTATTGCAAGTTATTAAAAACTAGTCCAAGTGGTAATCTGTTTATTGATCCATTTAAGAGTTGCAGGTTTGGAAGTTAAGGTTTCACCTTTTAAACTTCAATCTAGTCTAATAAATGAATAAAACGTAAATGAAAAAATAAAACGTTCTTTCTATTTGCAGCTGCAACATTAACAGCAACCACAAGGGGGAAGCAGATTTCAATAAATGTCTTCCACAAACAGAAGTTTCTTCCTGAGGCCAGAAAAGGGCAGAGGAAGCCGGCTGGACACTGATTGGCTTAACAGAAGCAGACCCTTAGGTAATTAGAGCTTGTGTGTGTGTGTGTGTGTGTGTGTGTGTGTGTGTGTGTGTGTGTGTGTGTGTACGCGCGCGCGCGTGTGCGCGCGTGCGCGTGTGTGTGTGTGTGTGTGTGTGTGCGTGCGTGTGTGTGTGTGTGTGTGTTTCCAGCTTTCCATAGGCTGCAGCTACACTAACCTGTTTCAATCTGCCTTGTGCCAGTAACCTGGTTTTTTGTGTGCACGTAAACGTTGTGCAGACAAGATCAAGTCAGTCCAATTTAATACATACTACACCTTTACTAAAACATGTTTCATTTATTTACTTCTGATTTCTTCCACCTTGTATAGACTTGTAGTAAGAAAAGCTCCTCAGTGACAGGAGACACTTATTTAAGCTGCAGCAGTAAAACCAGATCACAGAAACCCTTCATATCATCTCTGATATCATTTCCTCTGTCTTATCGCATGTAAATAAGATTATTCTGAGACTAGAAGCTCCAAGAAGATGCAAATACTGTATGTATAAATCATGTATATAACTGATTTTTGGGGCATACATTTATAATATGTGGAATGGTAGGGAAAACGAGCTTCACCCTCGGAGGTTTTGTTGGAGAGAACTGCAAACACATATTCAAATTAGAAATGTCTGAACATTTATTTGTAGTAATTGTCCTTTGTCCTTGTTTATTGGTGCATTAACTGTGAAAATAGTTATAATAGGGAACCTAATGGAAAGAGTACTTTACATGGTTTTTAAATGTCTGTAATTATCATTATGAGAGGTGTTAGCAGGTGTGGCACTGTCTCATTAAAACAACAAGGTAAATAAGGCCATAATGTAAGAAATTACATTCATGAAATACTGTATATGCACATGTAATTTATATTATAAACAAATGCATCATAATTAATATCATGTTCATAAAAAAACATGATAAACATAACACCAATAATTAACGTATGTAAGACTATGAATGTTTATCATTAAGTCACGATGCTTTGTAATGGTTTGACAACAAACCAGTAGTCACACTTTCAGCATCAATGACCTTTATCATCATGAAGTGGCTGTGTAAAATTCACCACAGGCATTAGAAGCACAATAACAATAACAGCGAATGTGCCACGGTCATGAAAATTCCTATTGTACAGCTGCAGAGATACTTTTTTACGTTTTTGGTCCCAATGCTGAGAAGGAAACAATCCCAAAAAGAATTGTTATGTGACCAAAACAGGTAAAGTAATATATCCATAAGCATAGGTGTAATTTACGGGGGGGAGGGGGTTACAACCATAATCAGAACTGGCCGGTGTAACCCACCCCAAAAAACAATTGTAATTTCCTCTTTACATAAATAAAGAAAGAAATCACCAGAATGCAGAAAATGCAGAAAAGTGTTTGATGTTCAAAATTTCAATTTTGCTCAAAAGTGGAGTTCTCAAACCCCCAAAAAAAAAAAAAGAAAATGTTGAACTCAAAATTACGCTCTTGTCCATAAGTACTTTATTCACACTATTTTTTAAGGAAAATACTTCCTCCTGTCACTGCTCTTGTCTCTTCACCACAGTCACCACAAAAATGATGTTAAATGACAAACTTCACTGCCGAGACATTGCATTTGTCATTGTTTCAGTGCTGATGGTGTAGGAGGGCGCTCACACTTCCTTGTCATAGAACAGTAAGTGTTGTGCAAGCGAACTTAACTCTAACTTCATCAAACTGTCAAACTGTATGACTGTTTCAAGCATGTGATGTTAAATGAACGTGCAGTGAATAATGCAAAACATCTTTATCTTGCATGGTCATTTTAATCCCTCAGTGACTTTGAAAAGAGAGAAATCTAAGGGTTTATTCATTTCAAAAGACTTGGGTATTACTGTAGGTTACTACCAAACATTCATTAGTACATTACAAATCATATTTTTATAATAAATTAAAGATTCAAACCTCTGCAATGTTCAGAGTTAAAGTTGTTATATACTCGTTTCATTGAAAGCCATTTCACAGAAGCTTAGGCTGTGTGTGCTTATGCAAATAAATCTTCTTACAGACTAACTTACACTCGCTGTATGTGTGTGCTAATTCCACTTTTCCCTGTTTCAGGGCTGCGATAAGGAAATAAACTGAAACCTATCCTCTCAATAAAAGACGTCAGATGGCAGGCCTTATTTAAATTTACACTTCATTTGCAATTCTGTTTGGAATATGCCACTTTGAATAGAGAAGGATAAACCTGAAGTGAGTTAGTAGTACACAGCTTGTCTGACGATGTGCACATTATATTTACATTCCTTTTCAGCTCAGTTTAAAACTATCATGCAATAAGTGTGTCATAAACAACATTGACATATTGTCACTTTATAAAGTTATCAAATGTGTCAGCAAACAGTTTCCTAATTACACATCTAGCAGAAAAAAACATTAGCTTGCATTTGAAGTTGAGTTTCTGGCCACCTGATGACTGTAAGTCCAGTATTTATTCTCCTTTTAGCTTGGCTTTTGGGGTCCTCCAAAGGAAATGTCTGACTCTTAAACTGCTGAATGCTCCACTATGTTAGTCGCTAACTTTGTCTGTTTGCATGTTTGATGCTGAGCAGGAAGTGTATACTGTTTTTTTTAAAGCTTTTTTGCTGAAACCAAAACAAAAGTTGAAAGGCATTGCAATAGTTTGTAGAGCTTAGGGAAATTCAGAGTTGGATGATAATGCTGCGATTCAGACACAATTTTTAGCCCGTAAGTTACAACTTCATGTCACGACTCACGACTTTCCGTCCAGCGTTCCAGGCAAAGTCACCACAAACCCTTCTAGCTAGCGTTAGCTAGTGGCTACCTAACGTTGACGTTAGCTAGCGCTAGCTGATACTAGCAATTTCTATTCGGCGACATATTTTGGGCTTCATTTAATAAACATAACCTGTAGTAGTACACAATTGTATGTGTATTGTTTTTATTACAATGTGCAGAATTACTTTACGTTACCTATTTATGTATATTTATGTATATTTCTCACTGTTAATCACCGGCATCTGTACAACATCAACAGGGGTCGCCATTATTGTTTATGTGTGTGACGTCAAAAACTGTAACTGGGACAACAACAATCTGGTACGAGTTCACGAGTAGTAAGTTACGGGTTTGACTGCTGTTCCAGGGCACTTTGTGTGAAAACACGAGTTACGGGTTGCCTGGAACGCAGCATAATTCTCTTTGGATTCAAAAATGACCCCTTTCACCTCATGATGGCGCTAGAGGAAAAGTCAAGTCGAGAGGATCACAAAAGTCAGTAGGATTTATCTTCTGTGAACCATGAATGTCTGTAAAAAAAATAATAATAATAAAAAGTAATTGCAATCTACAGTATAAGACAGTTGTTGAGATATTTCAGTCTGTACGAAGAGATGGACCAACCAACCAACAGACCAGCACTGCTAGCATGGCTAAAAACATTATTTAGAGCATCTTTAAATATGTTTACACTGAATAGCAATGTTTAGACCGAAAGTGCATTTTATTGGTCTGCATTTTGTTAAACAATGAGATTCTAATTGAGAATATTTCTATCACTAAAGGATGCAGAACAGAAATCTATATTTGGACATCTGCAGACAAAGACAGATTGAGATTTTAGTCCAAAGCAAAGAGATAATTTCTACAGAACTAATCAGTTGCTTGCAGCTGATAAATCTGAAGGCATCCATCATCAGCAGCCACTTAACACTTTAACACTGATGCTCTCATTAGACAGCTGTGATACAGGACTAGAGAAAAGGGAAGAGCAGGCCATTAGCATGCTATTTCCCAGACAGGAAGGAAGCTTTCGTACTTGCATCGTCAGAATTACAGGATGAGGAAAAAAGAACAGGGCACACCAGACTTTATATACAGAGACTGAAATTATTCCTCCTCTCCTCCTGTCAGCATTGGCAGCAAAAGAGGAGGAAAGAGACCTTTCCAAACTAATATGTGGAGTAGTTATTAAACAAGAAACAAAAACAAAGCTTGCATCTGATTGAAAATATAACAACTTTGAGTTGTTGTCCCTGCAGATATTATCATATTTAATTCCTCTACATCATATAAAAGATGTGGTTTAATGGCACACATACTGACTCCACACAATGAAAAAAGATCTTTTTCAGGCTGCTGTTCCACTGCAGCTGTGTTTGTCAAGCGACCATATGGTCACACGTTGCTTTTAATTCAGTTGCATTGTCAAGAATGGGTTGTGTGTTAACTGGGAAAAGTGCTGCCTGAATATTTCATGGCATAAATATGGTAAGTGGTGTGTAATGTACGGTGGCCCTGAAGTGCAAATCACAACAGCAAATAGAAAAACGCAACAGCAAATCATAAAACACAACGGCAAATAGGAAAACACTTCAACAAATCATAAAACACAATGGCAAATAGGAAAACACGACAGCAAATAGAAAAACATGACAGTAAATAGGAAAACACGACAGCAAACATGAAAACACTACAGCAAATAGGAAAACACGACAGCAAATAGGAAAACACGACAGCAAATATGAAAACACGACAGCAAACATGAAAACACAACAGCAAATATGAAAACACGACAGCAAATAGGAAAACACGACAGCAAATAGGAAAACACTTCAATAAATCATAAAACACAACGGCAAATAGGAAAACACGACAGCAAATATGAAAACACGACAGCAAATATGAAAACACACGACAGCAAATAGGAAAACACGACAGCAAATAGGAAAACACGACAGCAAATATGAAAACACGACAGCAAATATGAAAACACGACAGCAAATAGGAAAACACGACAGCAAATAGGAAAACAAAACGACGGAGCCTCCTGATTGGACAGACGGACTGTCTCTCTGTTAAAAGTAGGCGCTTTTCTGTGTTTTTCACCTCTCCTTCCTGTTAAAAGACAGACAGTCCTTTCATATTTGCTGTCATGTTTTCGTATTTGCCGTTGTGTTTTATGATTTGTTGAAGTGTTTTCATATTTGCTGTCGTGTTTTCGTATTTGCTGTCGTGTTTTCCTATTTGCTGTTGTGTTTTCCTATTTGCCGTTGTGTTTTATGATTTGCTGTTGCATTTTTCTATTTGCTGTTGTGATTTGCACTTCAGGGCCACCGTAGTAATGGTCTCGGGAGGCTCTATAGAATTTCACATAATGTCTTCGCCATCTCTCCTATGTTTCCTCTAAGACTGGGCACCAGGGCAAGAGAACTGCTGAATGTTTTCCACACCTAAACCAATTTTTGTCAGAAATAAGTATAGATGCAACAGTACAATGTTAAGCAAATCATTCACTATTTCAACATTATTGTGCCTTAAAGCATGAAGGATTGTCAAAAAATTATCTTTTATGTTTTGTGTATCCTGGAGTTGTGAAGAACCAAAATGTCTGTGGAACACTTAAATACGTAATTCATTTTATAACTTTAAAGCTGCACTAATCAATATTTTTACACTAGCAATGGAAAAATTCATATGTAATGTGAAAGGGTTGCTTGTAGTGATGAAATCACATATAATGAATCTCCAGTCCCCATAAGCTGTGTTAACCCCCATAACCGTGTTTTAGCATATTTAACTCATTGTTTTGGTTTTACAGCCAGCATCTTTACTGTTTTGTCACTCTCACAGCTCTCATCAGCATCATTTCCAGAAGCAGGCAGCTGTGTTTTTTAGCTAAAAATCTTTGATAATCCATCCTACACTACGTGTAAAGATACACATATTTCTTAGCTGTATGTTTAATATCAACTGTCATTTTCCAAAAAAAAATCAGCAGAGCACTGAGGAACATGTTGCCATCTGTGGAGACTCCAATGTCCTACGAGTATACGTATTTTCTCTAGTCCTGGATTTTTTTTTTCTCACTACACCTTAGTGTGCTGCAGATTGTGGAGGCAGAAAGGTCCATGCACACCAAGTAGCTTCCTGTTTATTTGCATACATTTACTGTATGTAAATGTGCTTGAGACAGACTGCAGCAACAACACTGTGATTCCTTTCATTCTAGGTCTCTTTTTGGCCATGTTTTTACCCAGGATTGCAGAAAAGAAAATTAAAAGATTAAGATTAAAATCTTAAAAATCTGTATTAAATAGTGATAATAACAATATCAAATGTAAAAATGTTATATTCAACTTGTGAAACCGACACTACACTGAGACTAGGAGTAGCACTCAGGCCAGGAAAGTCACATAAATATCTTGTGCTGTGCTGAGCAAAATGTGAAGTGAATTATCTCTTCAGTTGCATGAAATCACCTTAACTCTGGACAGCCTCCAGTGACAGAGAGCCTTTTGGATGTGGTGCCCAATTAGTCAGCTTTTCAACATGAATTATCAGCCCACCACATGCCAAACATTGACAATCAAAATGTCAGCGACTAAAATATCTCCCTTGCAAAAGGAGCGATGAAATGTGCTGAGTGAAGGGATGGAGCCTACAAAACTGCTTGGCTGTTACTATGGACTGTTTCATGCTTTAAGCCCACACTGCAGAGGTATGTGCTGGTTACTGCTTCTCATAAGGATGGCTGTGAAATCCCACCATGTGGATAAACCCCATCTATCTTAAACAAAGCTGTGCTTTAACTTCCCCTTTAAGTCCAGGATGACGACGTTTGATTGATGAGTCTGTTCCTCCATAGTTGCCAGTTGTAGCTGAGCCATAGGAAGAAGGCTTTAATTAAAGGAATTATAGGCATGTGGTGGTAATTCACTTTCAAAAGAAGTCACATGACAAAACATATACTTCATGCACTAAAAGCTTTTTACCCTCAACCCTCTACTCTTAAAGGCATACTATGTAACTTTTCCCTCTTCAGTCCCCCTACAGGTTGTCTCATTGCGAGCTGTAGTTCCATAGTATGCCTTTAAGCAGCTAGACTAGGGATGCACCGAATCCAGGATTCGGCTTCAGATTCGGCCGAATATTGGGCTTTTTGACGGGGTTCGGTTTCTGCCGAATTTTTTCCCACCGAACCGAACCCTACGCAAGCACTATGTGTGCTACGCTGGTCGACGTAATGACGCCGCCGTTGATTACGGGAAGGCGTTTACCTAGGTGGACCGTTCAATGCAGTAGGCTGTGAGAAAGTGAAAATGGAACTCGTGAGCAGAAAAAGTGTTGTTTGGCAGTACTTTCAGTCAAAAGAAGGCGATTCAAGTCGAGCTACATGTTTAATTTGCAATGCCGACTTGTCTCGTGGTGGCAAGGACCCTAAACAATACACAACATTGCCGCTGCTAAAACATTTGCGTATGAAACATCCGAAAGAATACAAGTTGTACATGAAGGAATCTACAGACAGCAGCCAAAATGCAGCAACTTCAGGTACAGCAAAGGAAGGACAATCACAGCTAAAAACTTGTGTTAACCAGACAGTGCCTCTCCCGGGCTGTCAGCCGTTCTCTTGGCAAATGAGTCTTCCTACAGTGGGAGCGGAGCGACCGAACAGCCGACTGCTGCTCGTTAGCTAACGTAACGTTAGCTCTCTAATTTCACCCACCCAACATGCCTTCATCATACACTGGTTAGCAAAAATTTGTCAAACTAAATTGTCTCTCATCTGGCGATAGCGATGTGCTTTCCTATGATGTGAAAAGAACATGTGAATTCAACATTAAGTCGTTACATTTAACTATTTTAGAGGCTATGGACATTGTTTACTTCATCAATGTGTTTACTGTGTTAATGGACTGAGAATGGGAGTAGGATTCGGTATTCGGATTCGGATTTGGCAGAATCTTAACCAGTGGATTCGGTATTCGACCGAACCCCAAAAATATGGATTCGATGCATCCCTAAGCTAGACTCACTCCCAACTCGTCACGTATACGGGTGGATGGTCAGGACACATTGGCGTAATTTTTCAATGTGCTGGGTAGTCCGACAGACTTCAATGCATTGTTAATATTGTGAATTTAAACAAAACTACTTGGTTAGGTTTAGGACAAGACCTTGGTTTGGGTTAAATTAAGTTGTTAGAATTTCACGTACATAACTAATGTCAAGTATTTAAAATAAGTCAATGTTGACTTTTGCTTTCACTTGAGACATGAACAGTGGCCTCCTGGTTAAAAAGTCCTGTGTTCGTTGTTAACTTATTTTAAGATGATATGTTGAACTTGTTAACAAACTGTTGATTATTTACACATCCAGCAGGCACGGAGAGACATTATCATTCATATGGAGTCGTGTTTCTGTCCACCTGATGAATGCAAATCCAATATTCACTCTCTTTTACCTCTCCACCAACTCCTGAGGGAAATATCTGGTTCTTTAGCTGCTAAATGATTTACTGTGTTCACTAGCTAGTCACTGTTTGTCTGCTGTTTGGCACTGAGCAGGAAGTGTACAGTAATTTTGTAGAGCTTTTTACGCTAAAAACAGCTTACTGCTGAGGCCGAAAATGACGCTATATGTAAGCAGTGAGAGTGAACCCAAACAGTGAAGTTGCGGCTAGACAGTTAAACATTGAGCTGAACTCAATGTAAAGCTCTATAAAGACGAGAGGAGCTGCAGATTAATTTGATAATTTTCTACAGGTTCATCACTGATTGCAACCCATTTCATATTGTTATCAGGCCATGAAGGCGATGAAGCCAACAAGCCGAAACATGTTAGTCCGACAACAGTTGTTTTCGGTACTGTTGCTGGAGTTTTTACCTCTTGTTCCTCCTTTTATTTAAATACCACCAGACAAATAATTCTATAAATATCACATAAAACAGGCTGTTCTAATGAACCATTTGTACAGCTACAAAAGTAATGCACTTGAACACAGGGCCCAAACCACAATCTTTTTGCTAATCTTATCTAGTCGTTTTGGTGCCTAAACTTAACTGGCATTGCCACATGACAGTTACCTTTTGTTAGCTAAACTTAACTGCAATGGCCGCATAAACGAACGGGCCTCACGGTTAATTTCACAGCACAGCACAGTACAATATCATACGAACCTATGGCACGTACATGAAAATGTCTTGGATAAAAACATATTAACTGTGCATAAGTCTCTCCGGAGGGCAAACAAAATGAGTTTGGGCTCAACTGTAGCACAGTGAAAATCCAGAAGCATGTGACTGCTGCTTAAGCCCATATAAGGTTTTTTCTTAAACATCTTAACACAAGATACACAGTTTACAATAACTCTTATGATAAGCTGTTTAACTACCTCTGAATGTTAGTTCAGCTCTGTTTGCCTTCAGTCTTGTGACACTTCAATTTGTATAGCAAACATGGGATTAACCTGCGACGATAAAAGAGTACTTTAGAATATTTTCATGGGACATTTGTATATATCTGGTTTTGCCTACATCATTATAAAGCTATAAGATGATGAAGTTCATAAGGTCATAAAAGCCTGAACATGAGTCAACAAAGTGCCAGTGCAGTCGCTCCAGGTTGTACATGTTGATGACATCTCGGTGGCTCAGCTCTGTGGTTTCTTGCTTTGGGAGCAAGTTGTTCCTGTTTGCAAATATTGTTTTGACAGACAAATGGAGGCTGATGTGGGAAAACGAAAACAAACAAAAACTGTGACTAGTCGAAGGCTGACTGAAACATCCTCTTGACGGCTCCTCAGGGCGATCTTTTCTGTCCTGCCAACTTTTTATGTGCATCCCCATGCTCAGCTAGCCCACCGTGCGTCTTCCTTGCTCACTCTTTGTTTGTATGCCATCTGACTCGTCTTTCGGGTTTTAGCAGCTTTGCATTTTTCCTCCGTATGAACACATTCATGTGTCTTTCCCATGTTGGGCTGGTGTTTAAAAAGTCCTCACAGAGACCTCGACAAATATGTACTTGTGCTTTTCAGAATGCCACCTCAGCTGGGTGGAGTAACTTTTATGTGAATCAAATGTGTTTTCAGGAACGATCATTTGGATTAAAGCTGAGTGAATAGCAGCTTCATGAGCCAAGGATGTATCCCTTGGCTTTATTTAACCTAGAGAGAAAACTGGCCCATGTTGCTTTTTTCAGTGCTATGTTTGAAACCTTCTCCCCAGCAGCGAAGACGGTATTACTCTATTTTAAAACCAGATGCTGCCATCTCTATTGATATTGGTGTAAAAATAGACAGCAGAGCAGCAGCATGGAATGGTTTAAAACGTAGAACAGACAGAAGCACGATATATTTAGATAGACAGAAGACAAATGAAAAAAGTGCCCCGTGACTTTACCACATTATTTTTATAACTCCCCATTGAAGTTGCAAATGCCATTTCATTGTCCTTACGTTTATGTAGTACTTATGTGCCCTGAAGATCTCTGCTAATGTCTGAGGAGAACATTTACTTTGAGGTGTTACTTCACTTCTGCTCACTCTGACTAACTGCAAGTAAATGGACAATGGCACTAATTATTGGTAGGCAAATCTGCACTCTTTGAGTCTGACCTCTCAATTACTCTTCCTTCTGTCAGAGTTGTAAGCTATGATGGATTATAACTCTGATCTCTTATTGATAAAAGAACAAATGGTTATGAAGTCTAAAAGGTGCTGCAATATGAATCCAGTTAAACATAATATGAATCCAATTAAAAGTAAATCCAACACTTAACACAGATTGTTTCTTATTACATGGCTTCATTCCAGCAGCAACTAAAGGAATATTTTTACATTGTCTTTGTTTTTTTGCATTCTGGCCTTAGAGTTTTGGCACATGATGAAAATGAATACTCTGTAAGTTATCTGAGGGAGACTTGACACCACAGGATAATGTAATAATAATGTTGGGAGTTATCCACCAAATATTTCCTTGCAGTTGCTGTGAGTTTTAAGTAAGCTGCTAGTAGGCTGCTCCCTCCAGGTGAATTCCAGCTCAGCAGCACTGCATGGCTGAGGGGATGCAGCACCTGAGGCCGAACTGGCTGGGCATAGTGACAGCTTTGGGCTCAGAATGAAGGAGGATGCTTTCACTGTCTGAACATGCAGTGGAATTCATAGACAACGGGTTTCAGTCTGAGGCTGTTAGAACTGAGAAAACTGTATAACACTGGCGCTTTTTGTGTGTTTTTGCATAAATAAAAGTGAGAGGTAACTTCAGTCATTTCAGTTACAATTATTGTCTTCAGGTTACATAACAATGACAGTATTGTTTTCCATTCTGAGAATTAGATTGGCAGAAGTTAAGTAATATAACGTAGTCTTGACGTAAGAAATGATGTAGTTAGAAATAGACAACATGAAGCAAGGATAAGAAGATCAGCACCACTCTCATATCTTTGTGTTAGCTGGAGCCAATTAGCAATTAGCTTAGCTTAGCATAAAGACTGGAAACAGGGGGAAATAGCTACCCTGCCTCTGTCCAGAGTTAAACAAACTAAGGTCTGCTTGGCAACCTCACAATTTTGCAGTGTTACTGTGCTCACGTCATGTTTCTAAGGATACATCTAGTTTCGTCTAAATGTCACATAATTTGCACCATAATGTTGTAAATGCAACACTGAGAATGTTTTCGGCATCAGATCTATGGAATAACAGATACAAGTGGAATCAGAATGCATTCGTAATACTATACAATGCCAATGTGTCTGTAGTGTAAATCTGTATGTAAACTTCATGATAGCTTTATGTACTGAAAAAAGATATATATATATATATATATATATATATATATTTTTTTTTTTAGCAAAGTCTAAAAACTTTTCTTTGGTAAACAACAGATAATACAGCAACAGGCAGTGCAGGTATGTAGCATTGTTTGTACTCTCAGTTATTCCTCATACCTCTACCATGTCCCAGTGTTTCCCAGCAGACGGGCTGGGTTCTTTTCCACAGTCCACCCTTTTCCAAATCCTATAAATAGCAGCTGTTTCAGAGGGCAGAACAATAGTCTGCAGTCTTTTCCAGTCACACATTCCTGGCACCAGTCCGAGCCGTCTCCGCCCACTGCCTGTTATACAGTACCTGACTCATGTCCCTGCACATCTACTGTAAACAGTGCTGCAAACACACACACACACACTGACAATGTTATGATCACACTCACACACATTTCTGCACTACATTTTCACTCCGACTATTCTTGTTCTCAGAAACTGATCTAAACAGACTAGTTTATTACAATAATTAGAGAACTGTATACATGTATTAATGGATGGTACACAGGTGTAGCATCTGTGGGGTTACAAGATAATTAAAGGGACAAACATAACGGTGACACATTCATTTTAAAGCTCCTCACACATGTAGTCTGGCACCCACACAGGTGTCTCACTTGCCTGATGGACCTCAATCTTCTCAGAACTGTGTGGCTTCAGTTTTACTTTTCTTGTGTAAAACATAATTATTGAATAATATGTAATTTAGTTTGGGCATTAATGTATCTTGAACATTCAGAACACATATGCAAACAAACAAACGCACACACACACACACACACACACACACACACACACACACACACACACACACACACACACACACACACACACACACACACACAGGCAGCTGTTGCAGCTGTATAGGTTACGGGTCTTTGAACCATTAATCTTTCAAACAATTTGAAACTAACATGTGGCTCAAACCACCCTATATATTTACATTTCTCATAATGTTTTTTAGCTTTTAATATTTACATACTTCTCTCAGTTTTGGCACATCAGCGAACATTCGGTAGGATTTTGAGACTGAAACACAGTTTGTCTGATTCAAGCTTCTGACTCTAAAACTGTCAGCTTGACAGTCAACATTTCGCCTTTGCTTCCAGCAGGCTGAACGTAGGAAGCAACATGCAGAATCGTAGCAAGGATTTCTGTGTGGGAGTTTCCTGATCGAGAGGGAGGGAGCATCTACGATTGATGACCATTTTGCATTGGACATCTGCCAAAAACTCAGTAAGAGAATGAGGGGGCCGCCCTGAATCACAGTTGACAGTTAAATCATGTATATTGTGTGTCATTGTAAGGAAGTGAGACAGAGTCAGTTTCAGGTCCTCTGGGTTCACAATACAAGTGGAACTGTGGGTCATGGAAATTAATATATTATTTTATTGTAGAACTATCACAGGATCATCCTGACATCGATATGTAAAATTTTTTACTAGGCTACAGTAATCACGGTCACAGGGTTTACTCATTCACTGAATCAAATGTTTGTGTTTTACAATAGAGGAAAATGTTACAATGTTTAAAAATATATATTTTGTCATGTATTTAAGATCTCAAAATGTAGCTTTCTATGTTTTGTTTATTCGTAAGAACTAAAACGGCATATTAATATGATTTATTAGAGATGATAATGGATTCATTCTCTCGACTAGACTATTATTATGTAGTCTTATTAACTGTATGTTGTGTAATTTTATAAAATGTTAGTACTGAGTATCTCAATTAACAGGTCAAACAAGACAGACCATAGTTAGATATACAGCTCTCTGTCTTATGTACAAAATTCTACATGGACTGGCTCCTCATGTATTGAGCCAGTTTGTAAACATAGTACCAAACACTTACAGATCTACAAGGAGTGCAGCAAGAGGTGACTGCTTTGTCCCGTTGAGGAAAAGTGCATTCGGTCAAACAGCTTTTTCAGTCAGGGCTGCTCGTGAATGGAACCTCATTCCAACTCACATTAGAAATTTTAAAACATACGTTTCTTTTAAATTTAACTTAAAGAAGTGGCTAACAGGTAATCAGGACTGTCGACATTACATGTAGACACTAAATCTTACTGCTATCTTGTCTTTCCTGTCTTGCCTGTTTGTGGCACTTGTGCTATGCCTATGAGGTTGTCTGTTACATGGACTGAACGTTTGGCTTGTGTGTGTATGTGTGTGTTGGTATTGATGTTGAGAATGACCATCTGTTCTTGTTTATATGTTGATCTTGTCATTTTTTTTAATTTTTTACATTTATAGTCAATTTTACTTGTATTGGGCTAAACCTGTATGTACTATTATAATCCTTTTATCTTTTTAGGTGTAACATTGTACGATCTGTCCAGGGACAGCAGATGTAAAATAGCCTTTTGGCTAATTCTGGCACATTTTACATTTGTATATGTATTATTAGTGTGAATTGTCCCTGTTAAATAAACCTGAAATAAAATAAATAAACAATAGTTCATATGCAGGCTATACTAGTATTTAGGGCTGCTTGCAGGGCTGTAGGCCGCTTTTCTGTTGTCTCGAACTCGTCTTGGACTCGTTGGTATTTGGACTTGGACTTGTCTCGGACTTGGCCTTTGGACTCGCCAAATATTCTAGTTGGTCTCATTCTAAAGTAACTTCCTCCTTCAAAACAAAACCATAGATGAAGCGTGCTTGTTCAGAAAACAGGTATTAGTTTAATTCAAAATCCATAGAACAGGCATTGAGATTGGTCACCTGGTATACATCAGGCTTCAATCATTTTCATTTTGGCCACAGACACAATGTCATGCACTTTATGAATTCTTCAGTAATAAGTTCAAGAATGGGAAAATTTCCATTTTATATTTTAAGTAAATAATATGGCTTAATTTGATCCTACAGTGCTGCTCATGAGTATTGGAACCCCTGCCACAGATGACTAAAAAGAGGAATAAAAAAATCATCTTTTGGAAATTGATTTTAATGCCTTAATTGAAAAAAATAGGAAAAATCCAACCTTTGAGAACACCAATTTTCTTTGTGAATGAATAATGTATCGTAAATAAATAAATGTTCTTCCTTAAAATACAGGGGGCATAAGTATAGACACCCCTATGATAAATTCCTATAGAGGCAGGCAGATTATTATTTTTAAAGGCCAGTTATTTCATGGATCCAGGATACTATGCATCCTGATAAAGTTCCCTTGGCCTTTGGAATTAAAATAGCCCCACATCATCACATACCCTTCACCATACCTAGAGATTGGCGTGGTTTTATTTCAGTTAGCCTAATAGCTGATTTGATTTGCATTGAGAGATGATCTTATGGAAAGTACCCCATGCCAATCTCTAGGTATGGTGAAGGCTATGTGATGATGATAACATTATAGTAAATTAAACATCTTTGGGTTTTGGACGGTTGATACATTTAACTATTTGCTGACATTTTATAGACCAAATGATTAATCAAGAAAATAAGATGAATCGATAATAAAAATAATCTATAGTTGCAGCCCTAATTGCTTTTACTGGCTGAACACAAACTATTTATTGTTTTTTTTCTATTGTCATGTTATGTTTGACTTGTTGGAAATACTCAGGGGTAATTCGAGGTTCTTTAAAAATACAATAATATTGTATTTTTATTATTATTATTAAAAAATGTATTACTTTATTATTTTAGTTATAATAGTTAGAAAGACTTTATGGCTGGAGGATACATCTAATAGATAATCCAAAAATATTCAGTTTACAGTGATATAAAAACACAGAAAAGCTGCACATTCGTAGCTACATTAGAGAAGACTGAACAAGAGAATGTTTACCATATTTATTGTGATAAATTAATCGATTGTTAAAACATTTTGTGTTATTTACTTATCGATTTAGCGTCTATTCTCAGCTAGTTTCATCTCTAAAATAATCCTTAGTTGCAGCCCTGAGACTCAACAATTATCCCAATCAGCACCACAGATATAATCCCTGTAGATTTATTGTGGGGAAATTATATATCACAAAATGGCAGTGAGTCACTTTAAACACCACACACACACGGGGTCCCACAGGACTACTGCAGTGATTTTTCAAGTCAGAGGCAAGTTGAGCAGACTTGTGATGCTGCCTGCTACACAGCGCCTCTAGGGCCGTGCGTGCATGTGCTGACAGAGGAGGAGAGTAGTAAAGAGAGGTGGGAGCGCAGAGACAGAGAGCAGAGCAGTCATTGTGCGTGAAGGACCCTGACAGCCCGGAGCGGCAGGAGTTGGAAGAGAGGAAGAAGACGCCTGTAAACAGTACCTTCACCTGCAGCTGAAACCCACAAAACCCCGTGGCGAAAACATGCAATTGGACAGAAATTCGCGCGTGGTTTAACGTTACTTGTGCCTCTGCAAACACCTTCAGGAGGGAGTTCACATGTTTCTGTACGTCGACGAAGAGGCAATGTTTAGGCGCAGACTACCGGCAGAGCTCCGCGGAGTTTGTACGTGTGTTTCGTAGCTTGACACATGTATGAAGACTATTTACTAAATCAGGAGAAACAGCAACAAGGAGCACCGCGAATGTAGTCTTCAGGGGGGAAAGCGAAACACTGTACCTGCCAGTGTCTTCCGCGGTCATCCTCCTGCGTGTTTCGGTTTCTCGCAGTACTGTGTGGATAAAGTAAAGGGAAGATGCAGGTGAAGAAGCACCGGGACTCGGACCGGAGCGGCGGGGACATGCTGGAAGGAGACGGCCTCCGCAAAAACTCCTCATGCTTCTCAAATATCAAGATATTCTTGATATCGGAATGCGCCCTCATGTTGGCTCAGGGCACCGTTGGAGCATACCTGGTGAGTGCAACACAAGCCGAGCTCATGCGGGATTCACACTGTTAGAGTCCCTGCTACTGTAGGACATATTAAGACTTGCGTTATCCAAGTCTGGACTTTATTATATATATATATATATATATATATATATATATATATATATATATATATATATATATATATATATATATATTTATTTATTTTTTTCGGCTGCCTGTTCCACTTTGGACTAACGTTAAATCTGTGATTCCCAACCTTTTTGGTCTGAGATTCCCCACAGCCCTGTCAGATGAACTCACATACCCCTTCATCAATTCCCAATGTAGCTAGCTACGTATGTTCCAAATGTATTGCTAGCTACCACTATTCATTATATAAAGTGGATATTATTAACTGAACTGTCAATATTAAGGTTAGTTTGGTCAGCAGTCGTGCTACTAACGTTACTAACTTGGAGTGAAGCTGAATGTTTTAGCTAACGTTAACTATTTCAGCCGTTGGTTAGCTAGCTAACTATTTCAACCGTTAGCTAACGTTAACTATTTCTAACTTTTAGCTAGCTATTTTAACAGATTCTCCATTACTTTAGCCAATCATTCGAATTGGTTAACGTTGGTAATTACTTTTAACTAGTTAATTCATATTATTTACTTTTAGCTAACTATTTCAACCACTAGCTAGCTAACTATTTCAACTTTTAGCTATTTTAACAGTTTCTCCTTTACTTTAACTAGCTAACTAGCTAATCATTCGAACTGTTTAACTTCAGCTACTTTTAACTAGCTAGCTAGTTATTTCGACCATTTATTAATTACTTTTAGCTAAACGTCTGTGCTCGCTTGCAAACTCCTTTTCAGACACTCTTAGCTACATAACTGCAACATGTAGCTAGCTAGTGTTCAGGTGTGTGACAGTTGGTTTCATGTTAATATGTGGATATATTCTTACAATCAAATCATAACTTAAATTTCTTCAAATTAGTTGAGCTAACTTTACTCAACAATCTTTCCACGTACCCGCTGGCAACTTCAGAAGTACCCCCTTGGGTACACATACTCTTGGTTGGGAATCAGTGGACTAAATGACACGTAGCAGAGCAATGACAGGACATAAACCTCTCTGCTGCACAGTAAGGTACAGCCTGCAGAACAGATTTCATGCTGTTCAACGGTACCTTGTTTGTTATAGCTGTGAGAAAATTTAAATGCTGCTTGTGCCATGATGTCTAATTTATCTTTAATGTATCACAATTCAAACTGGGCCCTTTTTGAATCAACCACGCAGCAGTAAACTAAAGCTTGACTTTAAAGCTCTGCCTAGCATTGATAATGACTTATCATGTTTAGGAAGGCAGTCATTTTTCCCAAAATGTCATTCAAGGTCAAGGACCCCCACCTCCCTGTTATTTCCTGACTTTTACTCACTCTTTCACTTTCACTATTAATCACACTGATAAATAAGGTGTTAATATGTCCTCTCTTCTCATAAAACCTCAAAATGTGTATTTTCATGATGCAATAGCAATGAAAACATCTAAACACAGAAAGATCTGAACTCATGCACAGACTTTAATATAGATTTTTTGGGACAAAGCTCCCCAAAGTGCTCCAAAATATTCCTGAAAGCATCCCAGAGGAGCTTAACAGCTTCAGGCAGCCACTGCGAACATTTAGTTTCGACATAAGCTATGTTTATTATCCAAGAATCACATGTTTCCTCGGGCTGCTCACAATTAATAGTCTAAATCCTGAATGCCTTGGCCATATTTGGAGTGGAACATCTTATCTTCTCTGTTAGTGGACCTGCTGAGCATCAAACATCCCGCAGCTCAGAGCAGCGACAGCACGTCTGTGCAACTTAGAGTCAGTTAGGATGATTTCCTAAAGCGGACATCCTCTATCGTTTATTTCTAATAAAACCGGCATTACAAGTTCAACAGTTTGAACAATAAACCAGGTGAGGTTGGGAATTATTTACTCACAAAAACACATGGTGCTTTTCTGGCCTACTTTGTTCGTCAACACAACAGAGCTAATTAACACAGAGCTTTATTTACATACTGTGGGCACGACATTAGGTAACAGTTTGAGACAATCTGGTGATTGAATGATGGGACTAAAGAGCGCTTGCTGGCAGTAAGGGTACAAAACTCAACTATCATGGCCCCCTTTGCTTTCTGTGAGCTGCTTTCTGCACAAGGCATTTAGCAGCCTGACTGCAAGTAAACACACAGTCGACCTGCACAGGCAAATACCACAGAAGTACAGACTTGATTGTCATTGTTTCCTGATTCATTTTGGTTTTTCTCAGTTCTCAGAAATTCACTTTGCTATTTTTACAGTTTTTGTGTAAGTGATGGTGAATTAATGGACAGATTATTTTCAGCAGTTGGTGACTTGGTCTCATGGACTTAACGGTTATTGTCCTTATTGATTCATCTGCAGAATATTTTGAGTAATCAAATAAATCATTTTGTGTATACATGTCTAAAAGGTAGGGGGAAAATGGCAATCACTACTTCCCCTAGCCCAAGCTGACATATTCAGATGTCTTTTTTTGTCTGACTAGAAGTCTACTTACAAAGTTATTTAGTTTATGATGTATGACAAAGAGAAGCAGCAAATCTTAAGAAATTGTTGGTTCTACACAATTTACAAGCTGTCTCATTTTACCCAATAATTAAGCTACAGGGACACGTGTATTGTTCCCACCTTTCCTGGAATAACTCCATCAGATTGTAATTGCAGGAGTAGTTGATAATGCAACATCTACACTACTACGTCTTGGTTAAAAAACAAATATCTTTTACATTATACATCTACATTTACGCCTCTCATTCACAATACTGCAGCTTTTCCAAGCCCTTTAAAACTGAGACATTTGGAAACACTGCTGCCCCCATTTTGGTTTGAAAACTCCAGGGTTGCTATGCAGTCAGGAATGCACGTCAGTCAGTCTTATCAGTTAGGTAGGCTTACATACCTTTTTAGTAACCTCATCATCGGTCCAAGCAAATAAATCCCGGGTCTTACTTTTCGCCATTGTTGTTCTTTCTCTAAAATATTTTCTATATTTTCAATTTATACATCCATGATTTTCAACCGCAGAGTAACATGCGACAATCTGCTAAACGCCCAGTGTGTGCATGCGCAGTGTGCACTAATGGTCATGGGATATGCGTTGTCAGACGTGTAAATATGGACGGAGATTAGTTCTGCTACTGGAGCTAATACTCTTGTGTGGACGGAGATCGTTTTTGTTTAAAAACGGCACTTAAAAATGAAAACGTAGATGTAGCCTTAGCCCTGTGGAGCTCTATTTGTGATGTCTGTATATGCAGCACCTGAGGCTCTAAGCTTGGTTATAGTAACACCTGATAAGAACGTATTCTTCTGAGCTGCGAAGTGCAACTAACACCTGAACTGTGTTCGTCTTAGCTAAAGCAAACCTGTCAAACTGCAGTCACACTGAATCAGCTGAGCTTTGGAAGGAGGGAGAAGCCCAAATAGTTTAAAAACAACATTGGCAGGGGAGGAGTGGGACCCAAAAATCTACCGGAAAATTTAGTAAACCACCGGGGGTGGGGGGTTGTGATGAATGTTCGGATGGTGAATGAATGAACAACATGAATGAACAACGCACAGCAACACAATCCTTTTTTCTGATTAGCCAGTTTTTGTATTGAAATAAGAGGCTGTTGCGGCTCGCCGTAAGGGTTGAGCAGAGGCTGCACAGTTTGACCAGCAGGCAGCGCGGCCGGACAGGCCACTCCGCCTCTGAACATTTGACATTTTTAAACCATATTACATATCATTATTAATGGCTGTATTTCAATAAAGAACATTCATTTGCACAGATATCACTTATTTATAGAGATGCACCGATTACAACTTTCTAGGCCGATTCGGATTTTTCATTGAGTTAGGCCAGCCGATTCCGATTTCATTTTTTCTAACCACTTTACAGCTCACACAAATTTATTTTCTATCTTTTCTTTAATAGAACTTTTTACATTTTGCATAGAACATTTTTTGAGCAGATAATCGATCGCTATAAAATAGAACTATATAAATTACTCCTGGTGGGGGAAATTCACACACATCTAAAGTGCGATGTTATGGAAGAACCATTTCCTTCTTTTCACATCCAATATCCAACTAAAAAATGTGATTTATTTAGCAAACTAAGCATCTGTATGTATGAAAACAGGTAATGGCAAGAAAATAATATATAAATAACAAATAAAAATAAAATAAATATAGCCTTGCAGTATAAAGATATTTCTCAAAACACACACACACAGGCCTGTTTCAACGTCAACAGTAACGTTACCTGAAAACAGCGTGTAGTTCCTTTTTTTGCAAGTTTGCTTTATTTGTCATTGTGCATAAATATGAACACTGCCGTTGCTGTCAACAGGCTTATCTGCTAACGTTAGCTACCAGCGCTTACCTCGGAACAATCCAGATGGTGCTGTTACTGAAACGGATGATTTAACGTCACCACTCATTTTACACACAGTTTAGCAACAAAACTAAATGCTGAGGGAAGATTACTACGTTTTTAATGTTGGTTTTGAGCGGTATGCATCCCCACTAACCTGGAAAGCGGTTTAAACAGTAACGTTAGTACGGCGTGTCGGAGGAATACACACACAGTCTCCTGCAGCAGGGAGTCCGAGGCAGAGGGACCGTCACCGCAGCGTTCGCTAACGTTAGCTTCTTGTCTCATCTGGGGTCTGATAAAACAGTAAATTAATTGTCATTGTGCCCAACGCTATTTTCCGATAGACTGTAGCTGTGAATGCGGTTTTCATGTTCCAGTCGTTCAGCCTCAGAGGGGAGAGAGAGCGGCTGACCGTTCGCCTGAGATCAGTAGAGCAGAGGGCTGTGCAGAGCCGTGTATAATTATGACTTTATGACATTTCATAAACAGCTGATGTAGTGGCGGTGCGTGTGCACGTGTGATGCTGATGTTGCGTGATGTTAATCATGCTGTGCCCGAGTGCATTTGACCGGCATAAAATCGGCATGTGTCAGACTGACCTGCCGGTAGCCGGTCATGGCCAGTCACATTAAAATCGGCCAATTCCGGTCACCTGCCGGTCAATCGGTGCATCTCTACTTATTTAGTCATTTTATTTTTCATTAATTAAATTTATGCTGAGATATCAAATAATTCAGGTTAATATACAGACATAAATCAAAACATACAACACCCAGGTAATTTATTATTGCTGTCAGCCTTTTTATTACCTAGAACACAGGTGTAGCCATTAACAGAATACCTGACGTCAGGTGCCCTTAAGAAAGTGGTAAAAGTTTAAAAGTCCAATGTGACGAGTGTTTTTTAAATTCAAACATTTTTAGTGTTAAGGATAGACAGTTTATTCATATAGATAAAGAAACTTAAAAAAAATAAACTGCATGCACATGGCTAACACTACAGATGTAGCTTATTTTAGACACAAAATAAAAGAAGCTTTAAAATAGCTAATTCCGAGCAATTAAAGTACCTTTTAGCTAACCTTCAGTCAACCTGTAGTAGGTTACACCTCATAAAACAGAATGGAAATTATTCTAAGGAGCCAAGGCTTCAGTTAAAAACGTCAGTTGTGCCTTTACAAATAGCACAATTTCAGCACTTCTACATCAGTGCTAAACCTTAATGTGCTGAAGTAAATGTCAGCATTTAGTTGCTTTTTTGCTGCTTGCTGAAAATACAGACCCTGTCGGTACATCCTGAAGGAAAAAAAATGTCTGGAAGATTCCTCGTGCTCAGACATGACTCGTTCTTCTGTTAAGTGATGGGATGTCACACAGCATGACGAGGTTTGTTTTGTTGCCATGCAACTGATTAAACATTTCCACAGTTTGAGTTCTCTGGAGATAATGTGGCTGTGACCACACTGACCAGTATGTAATCCACTCGATTTTTCCTGTATAATTTATTCTGGGTGTAATCCTCCTGGAAGGCTGCCTGTTTAAGTCAGAGTGGAAGTGCATAAACATGTTGAACCTGGAGACGAGGGCTTTACTCAGTGTTTCCACTGCTGAGCTGAGAGCAGAAGCGTTCAATCAGACCTCCCGTAACGAGATGGGATGTGATCGGATTGGATGATGGCTTTACTCCCTCTGCTATACTTTGTTGCAGTGTCACAGTCTATGCAGCGCTGAAGCTAGTGTCAACAGGTTATTGGGGCCTGGCATCGTTTTTAACAACTGGATGAGACAACATTGCAAACACATGCCAGCTGGGCAGAGCCAGCCATGTGTAAATGCAGCACATCTAGTGTGTTTGCATTTTGTGAGACAGAGCCACCAGAGGGGCAGAGACATCATGACTCATTCTGAAGTTTTCTATCTACTCAACGCCACCAAAAGGACTCTTGCTCAAACCGCTCCAAACAACGAACCCCCCCAGTGCTTTGATGTGTAGTGAATATGTCACTGCAGCTGTGTTCAGAGCAGCTGCAAGAATGACTTGCTGTCACTTCTGCTTCATAAAAGTCACAAAGGACAATATTTTTTAATTTTTTTTTTTTTTTTACTCCAATGACAAAGCAAAAAGGCTCTCCAGTCAGTGTTTGTTGTATTTGACAATGGCATCTCATTTACTCGCCTGTTGTGCATTCAATATTGTCTCAAAGGGGACAGTGTGTAGAGAATGGTGATAACGCAAAGTGTTTGGATAGAATTTATAGAAACAGATAATATGTTATTAGTAGGGACTGAAGGGTCCTCTCTGCTTCAGGACAGATTGTAGTATTGGTCAATTAGTACAAACAAAACTTTTAGAACATCACTTTCCTGTTCATCACCAGTTTTGGTGTGTAGATTGCAATCTTGTTCTTTAAGAGACATTGGAAACAAAGACAGTATTTAAAATGTGTCTGATACATGCTGAATGCAACAGAAAATTGGGGGGAAACACACCAAATGTTTTATTTTTATTTTTAATCTAGATTTTTCCAACAGAGAAAACTCTGTTACTAATAATAATACTTTTGATAAGTCACCACTACATTTGGCCTCATGGAGCATAATCAAGCATGGACACATTTTTCCACTGAAAAAACACAAGTTAATTCATCATGCAGTGCCAGTGTCAAGTGTCACTTTCCTCAGAAAAGGGATGTTTGTGTTGGCAGGATCCCATCACACTTTGGGGTAATGGAAAATTGTGATGCCCTTTCAAGGACAGTTTGGGACAGATCTGAAAATAGCTTTACAACTGTTTAATGTTTAATGTCAAATGTAATGCTGTGGTTCACATGGCACAGAGAGACTGTTCCCACATATCACAAGCAAACACATTCCTGCTCTGCTTTAAAACGGATTCATTATAAAGTCTTTGACTTTGAAATATCATGATGAACTTAGTGTTTAACACCCTTCATGCAGTCTCTCATAAACTGAAAATAAATATTTATTTAAACTGTGACAACTACAGTTAACAACTGGGCTAACCAACCACTTGCTGCATTTGCTTCAGTTGGAAGTTGCTGGGAGGCTCTAACTCTTGTGGATGACAGCTTGGGAAAGAGAGAGAAGCTTGTGATGAGCTGTTCCCACTGAAGCTACATGTTGCTGTGCCCAGCTAATCAGAAACAGAGGCCTGTTTCCAGGGAGGAACCACAGTGTGAAACATCTGAACAGCTTGTTATTCATATATTCCAATGGAAAGGCATAGTTTAAAACTGATGATGAAAATGCACTGATCGCAATGCGACCACGCTTTACATTGATAAATCATACAATGAATTGTCTCTTTCAGTTGGTCACATTAGATTCCCACATCCTTGGCTTTGTATTTGTGCTACGTTTTGGCTGCATTCATTATCATTCCCATGAGCCTGGTTTGATTTTGTGTCTTGTGTTTTTTAGGTGAGTGTGCTGACCACCCTGGAGCGGCGGTTCAACCTGCAAAGTGCTGACGTAGGAGTGATAGCCAGCAGCTTTGAGATAGGCAACTTGGCTCTGATTCTGTTTGTCAGCTACTTTGGGGCCAAAGCACATCGGCCCCGTCTGATCGGCTGCGGGGGCATCGTCATGGCGCTCGGCGCCCTTCTCTCAGCTCTGCCTGAGTTTCTAACTAAGCAGTATCAGATAGAGGAAATGTGGAGGACTGACAAGGGTCGGGATGTTTGTTCCAACTCCAGCAGCACGGACGTTCAGTTGGCTGAGGACGTGGTATGCGGAAAAAGGGCCAACACCAATATGATGTACCTGCTGCTGATTGGAGCTCAGGTCCTGCTGGGGATCGGAGCCACACCAGTGCAGCCCCTGGGGGTGTCCTACATCGATGATCACGTGAAGAAGAAAGACTCATCACTCTATATAGGTGAGCCACATTCATAAAACTGTGAACAAAATTAGGGCTGCAACTAACGATTGTTTTCATTGTCGATTATTTTCTCGATTAATCAATTAGTTGTTTGGTCTATAAAAAGTCAGAAAATGGTGAAAAATGTCACTGTCAAAGTTTTCCAAAGTCCAAGATGACGTCCTCAAATGTCTTGTTTTGTCCACAACTCAAAGATTTTTAGTTTACTGTCATAGTGAGAGAAACTAGTGAAGAAAACTATAAAATATTCACCTAGTTGCCGATTAATTTAATAGTTGACAACTAATCGATTAATCTCGATTAAAAATGTTAAAAATCCAGATTGTACCTAATCCGTTGGGAAAAAAGGGTCAAAATCAAAGTCTGTTTGCCAAAGGTCACTGCTGAAGGAAGGTTAGAGAATCTTTGGCTGAATTAAATTGCTGTTCGAAATAAGCAGTGTCTAAAGAAACGGATAATTATCACACTGGAAATTAACAAAATATTTGCTGCACCACACTAATTTCCCAAGGCAACTAAAACTGGTACAGTGGAAAGATGGCCATGAACGTGTTTGTTCATCAGGTGCGATGTTTGCACACTTTAAGTCAACACAGTATATATGCGTGCTCTTCTGCTGCACACCATATCCCTTTGTTCCAAGCACAGGCCTGTTCATGTGAGTGCCAGGTGAGCAGATCTTGGAGCTTTTTAATCTCCATTACAGCCGTTTCAGTGGCGAAGAGGCCAGATGCAGGTTAAATGTATCTGCTTTGCGCAATCCTCTCTCAAAGGCAAGATGCTGCTGATGTGGCTTCTTTGAGGTTTAAAGGTGCATTCAAAGTGCTTTCTGTGCAAAGTTCTGAATACACAATGGCTGTTTAGGGATATGTATTTGCTGTGATATGTACATTTAGCCATTTCAGAATGTAGAAGGAAGCTTTAATGCTTGGCTCATTAAGCCATGGATGATTTTCACTTTTTCTGCGAATCCATGTCAGAAATTTTACAGGAACAACCAGCCAGTGAAATATGCTACCGTGCTAATAAATATATATTCGGCATATAGAAGAGCAACATATGTTGAAGGGAGTTTAACATTTTGGGAAATACACTTTCTTGCCAAGAGCTGGATGAGGATATCACTCTCCAGACATCAGAGGGTATTAGTCTTCTCATCTAGATTTTGCCAAAGATTTTAATGTGTACTGGGCCACATTAAGGACCGCTCAAGGGAGCTCTGTGCCCTGCAGTTGCATGGAAAAGGCAGCTGCCGGTAGACAATATCCCTATATTTAATTTTATAAAACTTCACTCAATATGTAGGATATTGCTACAGACATTTCTGCTCTTATGTCACAACTTCTCCTTTTGCTATTTAGTAGTCTTGCATTGCCAGACCTTTCTCCACTGTGGTGGATGAAACGGTTTCATTTCCTATCAATTCTTCACAAATAAAAGTCCTCCGTTATTTTGCTATTTAAAAATGTTTATTATAAAGCTGCGACATCAGGAAATGTTTGATCTTCATCAGCAGTAACTCAACACAACTCCTATAAGCCAAAATTAAACGTAAAAAATAAAACCGATATAATATAGAAACTAAACTTCAAACCAGAGATTCAGTTAGAAGCTACAAACTTACTGAGAGCTAAACACGCTGAGACTTTAAAAAACATCTTTCTCTCCTAAACCGGTCCTGGCACCCATCAGTGGACATCCTAATGTCGGCACACAGATGTGGGCAGCGCCTTTTCACTAGGCATAACACGATTCTAATGTTTGATTTATGTGAGAGAAACAATTAAAATGTATACACACACACACACACACACACAACCAGCCTACCGCTATGTGCAGGAACAGGAATTATGTACCCGTTTGCATATAGAGCAGGGAAGTGAGATCCGATCACAAGTGGTCACTCAAGACGCATTTGGAGACGCATTCTGCTGCCTGGTGGGAACACACATACTTAGAGCTGTCCACTTGTGATCGGATCACTCAGATCTGATTTTAATACCAGGTGGAAAGGTGCCTTTCAGGGTATCAGAGCATCCACCAGCTACTGTGGCTGGTGGATGCTCAATTTTACCAGCCACTTTTTCCAGAATTCAAATTTATAAAAAGTCCACTAGCATACTTTGAATTGCTTCAATACATTATGTTTTATTATTAATACATATTTTATTAATATAGGCAAATAAAAAGTGATATATAAAAAGCCTGCGAGACCATGGTAAAATTGTGTTTGGTCATATTCTACAGTAATAGTAGGCCTACATGTTTAATGAACAAAACAAATATTGACTCATCTCTCAGTAACATAGCATTAAACAGTCCCTCCAGGATTTCGCAGCCTTTCTTTGAGATAGTTGCGGCCCAAAATGCCTGATTTTGCAGGAGCTTTTCTAAAAAATTGCGATAAAAGTTGCGATGTCTTTTGTATGTCTGTTGCAATGAAGTTGCGAGAGACAGTGAAAGTTGCTTTTTTGTATAGTTCTTTAAAAATAAAAGGAAACTTATTTTGGGGAGAATAAAATTACTCTGGGCTGAGTTTTCCTAGAAACCTTACCAAAAAGGCTCAGGATGCTGCAAATGTTGGTAGAATATGAAAATGGCTGGTAGATTTAAGACAAAAAATAATTTATTGAATGAATCAAATTTGAACATTTCTGTCAGTGGCTTGTAGATCTTTACATTGTTAGTTAATTTCCTAACCTGGCCTGGGACACACATTCATACGGTTTGATAAAGTAGTCATTGCACTTACAATAATGACCGTAGCTGCCCTCAATTTAGGTCATCGTGTACTCCTCTCCGTTTTTTTCCTGCATCCACCGTGTGTGTGGATGGGTGTGGGCGGGTGGTTGGGTGTGGGTGTGGGTGGAACTGAGCAGCAGAGAGCCGGCAGGATTGTTTCGAAAAGTAGGCTACCTTCTCTTTTTCTTTACTTCGCCCTCAACAGTTTGTACATTCATAGCTAATGCTGTCTCCGCGGCTGGCCTCTTAACACCGGGGATATGTCTCCAAATGTTTTTAACCGATAATTTTCGTTTCATCTGTACCTCCGCTCAGCTACATGGTGTCACGGAGTTGACGGACATATGCGTGGTCAAAGCCCTGGCTGTGAACGATTTCATTTCCTATGACTTCTTCAAATAAAAGTCCTCCGGTTATTTTGGTATTTGAATGTTTTTATTATGAAGCAGCAAAATCCGGAAATGTTGGGCATTCATTAGCAGGAACGTAACGCAACTCCTATAAGCATTGTGCATTGTTTCTTAGCAACAGCATTCTTTGACAAAAGCTGTCCAATCCATTACAAGGAATGTTATACAATCCCCCCCGCCACTGTAGCTGGTATACAAGGCAAAGTCACCCGCCACTTTGAAAAAGTACCCGCCATTGGCTGGTGGCGGGTGCTAATTAGAGGTCGACCGATGCCAATCTTTATAAATCAGGGACAGCCGATAAATGCTGCTGATTTATTTTGGCCGATATGTGCTTGTTTTTAAACCTCTATTTGAAAGATAAAATAGAACACTAATATACACAGAATTTCTCAACAAACACATTTATCGAACACTTCACCAATCTACACTTGTATACTTCAATTAAAAATGTATAATGTAAAAACATACTGTATATTGTATAAATAATGTATGAAAAATATATTAAATAAACGAAACCGGTAAGAAGAAAATAAACTTTGTCAAATAAACTTTTCAATGAAAAAATAAAGTTTAGTGCACTTAGCAGCATTTATTAAACTTCTGAGAATACAAATCTGCAAGCTTCACAGAAAATGACATGTTATTAATCTCAACACTATTTCCTCCTAACTCCTGTTGAATCACATCAGACTAGGGCTCTCTAAAGTCAGTTTTTGTTCACCTTGTTTGTTAGATCATTGTTCATTTGTTGAAGTGTTGTATCTGTGTTTTGGGGACATTTGTTACATGTCCTGTAGCACTCATTAGGGTCTTATCTGAGAAGATTTCTGTCATTCAAACAACTCTTAGTTGTAATTTAAAACTCGTCCAGCCAATTTAATAAAATGAAGGGTTTTATTCGTGCTCGAGTCCATAGATGCAGTTAATGGATACAGGCACGGAGAACTGAAGGCTCTGTTAGCAACGATTAGCTCTGTTAGCAGTTAGCTCCGTTATAGGAGTGGATGAGACTGCCACGGACAGGGTTAACAACCAGACTCTGATGAATGACATTCGGGGAGCTTCCACAGCGGTGTGGCCGCGGTGTTTTGTACGGTTTTATCAGTACAGTTAATCCCAAGGCAAGAACACCAGCAACATGCTACTGCTAACGGTAGCGTCTGAGCCTGAAGTGACTGCGCGAGACACACGGCAAGACTTCACGAGGGGAGGCAGCTGGTCTGGGTGCACTGTAAAAAATGTCGCCTATTCATATTTTTAACACTAGGCTGCCCGCAGATGCGCCTGCCTATTAATCGGCTTGATATACTGGGATATTGGCCGATGCCGATTATGTTAAAAAATGCAAAAAATCGGCCGATTAATTGTCCGGGCAATTAATCGGTCGACCTCTAGTGCTAATTTCCCACCCTGGTGCCTTTTTTGATGGAGTAGATAAGATGTGTCAGCATAGTGTGTGCTGTTTGTTATCAGCGTGGAGCAGAGACAATAAGAGCCTGAATAGAGGATGAGTTCAGCCTGGCACTCGCCCCTTTTTCTGATACAGCAGCATGCTGACCTGCGAACAAAGGCAGCAGTGTGCTCTGTACTGTAATCTCAAGCCCAAAGCTGATTTCTTAATTTCCGTTCATTGTGTTTATTTGTCCCCAACATGAGCTGTTTTTACAAAAAGCACATTAAGCTTTGTTTGAAACAATAAAGGGCCTGAAAAAATGCCACAAAAGGCTTTGACATCTTGGCACCGCCGTAGTGGCATGTTAGCAGTTTACAGTGGGAAGTGGACTGCGAGTGATTGAAGATTGGCAGGTGTAAGGGAGGCAAGATTTGGTTCTGTCCTCCTCTGATAAGCTGCAAGGAGAGTTGGAGGAAAAACAATTGGTGAGCAGCGAGGAACAATGTGGTATTGAGTCGCGCTCAGCTGATTGTCCTAATCCTTCTGCTGCAGGCATGTCATGTGCCCCCAGCTGCATGAATGGAGTAGATTGTCTAAAATTCTGTGAGATTTTCTTTCACATACTGATAATGTATTTGGGTTATTCATCAGTTTACGTCAACAAGTTCACATTGTTACAGCAGCGATAGAACGTTTTGTTTCGAATCATTGTCATGGCCAAATATTTGCTTATTTCTTGTAGGTTTTGCATACGTTCTGTAGGCTTTGGCTTCGGTCTTATATTTTATTTTAAATTCACTATAAAGACACTTGGGAATAAGTCCCACAACATCACAAGATTAAATTTAAGATATGATAAGGTTTTAGGGGGAATTCTGGGAGTGGTTTGAAGAAGCCATTAGCGACAAACACCTTTTGAATCTGCAACCAGAAACTTGACATGCGTCTCATAACAGCTGCAGACAGATGTGGTGTATAAACGAATCAAGTAACCCTTCCTCTACTGTGTGTATCTACTGTACATACTGTTTAGCATATAGACTCTTTCACAGCTTTAAGTGTTGAAACTTTTTCACACATTTAACGGGAGACCGGGTTAAAATCAAAGTATTTACTTCACTTTCATTGTTTAATTATCTGATATCACATAATTTAACTTCAGTGCAAGGTGAAGAACATCATAAACCCTGATTTATGATACATTACACCTAGTGTAATTAAAACTGCAAATTTTTCCCACAGCAACTGTATCCTGCTGCTGTTGTCAGTGCACATTTTCGCCTGGTGATGTGTTATTGTTAAAATTAGAGCCTGAGCCAAATGGCCAGGTGGAAAGACCCACCCTTTAAGAGTATGGCGGTGCAGGGAGAGCAAAGCCGAGAGGCCTGGAGAAGAGCCATAATTACAGAGTGAGACAGGAATGCCAACCAGCCAGCCATGAGGTGGGTCTGAGAGGCCGGGACGCACATGCATACCACACAGGCCTGTGAAAAACAACTCCTCCAGAGGCTCCAAGTGCCTGCTTTACTGTGTATACTGCAGCAGACACGGCTTACTGCTGTTTATGCTTGTCTATCTGGTTAAGATATGTTCACTGTCATTGTTAAGAATTTTTAGGAACTTGTTCTGCTATGTGGTACTTGTTCTTCTTAAAAGGAAGTACTTCAGTGTTCTTAAGAAACAAATTTGAATGCCATCACCAAACCGAGTCAAACATGTATTTTATGGCATTGTGCTGTTTTGGTTTGTTTCCCAAGTCTAGACGTAGGCACTCGTCTCTGGCCAAAGGAAATAAATATGATTGGACAGATTGCGTCAACAGGCTCTTCATTCCCACTGCTCTATGACCTTTCACTATCCACAGCTAATTCTGGCTCTTCCCACAGGACCCCTGACTACATAAATATACTGTACAGGACACACAGAGAAGGGTTTAGAGCTGGCGTCGTTTATCGTACAGCACAGACTCCACCACGCTGCCTCTCCAGGTTTCAGAAGCCTTTAGCCAGCCTGCGATTTCTTTATGAAACTAATGTGCAGTAGGGAGGGAAAGGATTACATTAATTTATTCATCGATGTCATACAGATGCCTACAGATTTAGAAATGTGGACGTTGCTTGTAGCACAATATAAGAAATGTATGATTAGATTCAAAAGTGCTGATGGAGAAGAGGCTTAAAGTGCAATTTTATAATGTAGCTTCTGCCAAGGTTTAAAGTCTAAATTACACGTTTTTTCTGTACACGTTTTTTTTTCTGCTAAAGCATTCATACTGTATATGCTATGTAAGTTACTTGTGCTGTGCTCATTACAGCCATGCTAGTGGCTCTGGATGACTGTCCGTAGGCACTGTGGTGTTTTTAAGATGAATGCTAATTAAATTAAAAAGTAATTTAAATGGTAATTTCTGTATTTTTCAACCTGGAGACTATTTTCCCCATGTATTTGTGTCTTAGTGACTAATGTGAACAAAAGTCTTTGAAATTGGTCCAGTATTTTTCGAGAGTGCTGTAACCGGCAGCCATGAACCAGGCCGCAAACCATATAGAGCAAATGTGCACCGTCAATGTACATTTTTTGCCACTGACGGGCTCAGACTGTTATTATAAGTGTCTGAATACATTATAGGAAGAGGGTGAAGTCTCGTTTTGAAATCTTGCGAGGTGACTTGTTGTCAGAAGACAGTACTGTAGAACTATTGATGTAGTGTGGAACACGAGTGGGGAGAGAGGAGTTTCGGGGAGTTTACAGGGAGTACAGAAAGCGTGTGTTATCTAAAAGATTTTTAATTGCGCATTTCGAGATTGTGCCAACACTTCGTGTGTCTTTCATAGACGTTACCTTTGGATATGGACACACTGAAGTTGAGGCTAGTTGTGCTACAGCTACAAATAGATCCTACACTCTGGCAATACACTGCACCTTACAGATCATGGGGTCTGCAGTGACCATTTTGAACAGGGATGACTACTGACAGCCAAAGAGGAGAAGAAATCTTATAGCAAAGCACATTTTCCTAAAGAAAAATGCTGTTCCAAAAGTGGAGAGCTGCAGACAGAGCGGAGGTAAGCTAATGCTATTAGCTAAAGTTACTATGTAAACCTGGCATCAGTACTGTAAGTTACACACAAAAGCATGGCAGGACAACGTCAACTTCTCTATCTTTCTATGTAAAACAAATTTCCTGCATATCTACTGTACACCACCTAGCTTCTTGGATTAAGTCAAGAAACAGCCACCTCTACTAGTATTAGAATAAACTGTTTGTGTGCGTTTAGCCGCTACTACATCCCAACTAATAAAATCAACAGGGCTAATAGTTCCTCACTTGGAGATATTTTAAAAATGTTTCCTTGGAATGTCATACGTTAGAGATATTTCTCTAAAGGTCATTAGAATCCCTTCTTTAAAGAGGTCAAGTACTTACTCCTTTTTTTGCCCATATCTGGAATCCTGCATTCAGCTTGCCTGGTTTAAATGAAACATTGCCCCACTGGGCTGAATTGTGACGGAGTCCAATATGTTTATATATTCTTTTACCTCATACCATACATTAACCATATTAAAAATTATAGGATGTGCAGTATGTGTTTTTAAGTACTTCAGCTTGACTGAATACAGGTACAAATTCAATGATACCTTAAAGGAACCTGACTCTGTTCATCCAAGACGGAGCATCTCCAGAAGAAAAACAGAACATTATAGTTCTCAATTGTGTTGCTAAATAGTACCAATAAAAAATGTGGACATTTCAGCCCCCCAGTATCAAATAGAAGATACAGCATAGATAAGCGGATTCAAGGACAATTTTAAAGATAATTTTTAAAGCTCCACTGATGATGGGCCAACTTTGAAGGCCTAATGCAAGAGGTAGACTGGGATAGGGTGAATAACTTTTTAGACTTAAAATAAGTCTTTATTTTTATGAAACTGTCTAACTTGCATTAGACTAATCTAAGAGCAGAAATGTGGACTGGTCTAACACTAACAGACCAGTCTAAATATCTTTGTGGACTTGGCCTCAGCATGGCACATCTGGAGACCCTTCAAAGATCATATTTAAAGCTCCACTGATGATAGGCCAACACACACACACACACACACAGAGCCAAACTACCAAACTAGGAATGACAGTCCAGCTGGGGGGAAACACAAAGGTCTTTTTCCCAGTTGTGGCCTAAGACAAGATAGCTGCCTCTACCTGGAAAGTGAAAGCATTAAATCATATCTCTGTATTTTTGCTGCCAACCACTGGTTTGTATTTTATTTTCAGGTCTTAGCTCTGTCTTTCACCACAGCTACTGTATTTTTTTTTTTTTTTTAACATATTCCAGCAATTTTCAAATGGTATATTTCATCATTTTGTGTTCACTTGAGCTCTGCAGGGATACATTTAGCTTCAGGTTTGTTAGGGAAACCGATTGCAGTCGTCGCAGTGAAAAAGGTCTCAGAGGGATCCTCGAGAGACTTGTCAACATTCCTGCTAAAATGCTCTGACTCCAAACAGTTGCTGCAGTAGGGCGTTTATATAAGCTACTTAAACTCAGCGCATGTTAATGTCATCTTGAAGGATTAGATTCTAAATGGGGTTTTCCGTCCATGCCATAAGCTGCATGCTGAGTTTGCCTAACACCACCAGTTTGTTTTATCTCAAAATGATAAACGGCATTGCAGTAAAAGTTCATCAGTCAGCCGCTGCTCTTCTGCATTACTGTTATGAACTGTGTGGGTTTGTCTTTCTGCCATGTGTAACCAGACGCTCAGTCTGCTGTGCTTCAAGCTGAATGACCCAGAGACGTTTACTATAAGTTCTGCTGCAGGCCCGGACACAGTGGCGGCCCCTGCTCGGTTACCTCTGGTTAGTCTTAGAGTGTAGAGAGGGCGCTGAACATGAGATTATCTTGTATCCAACTAGTCAACAACATGCTGCTGCTGTCTCAAAGCTAATCAGTAATTATCCTCAAATACTCTGAGTATCATGTAAAGGAGTCCGAAAGGAACAGAGCTGACATAAAGCTAAGCACAGGGAGACTGCAACACTTGCTTGCATTTTGGTAAATGGAAGGTCATTGTGATTAGTAGTGGCTGCCCCAAGTTAAAGTTTTGTTTAAATCTGAGAAGAGAGTTATTTGATTTGAATCTGCTGTCATTCCTTGAATCTAATTTCATTCCTGTCTGTCTTACTGTCTTTCATTCCTGCCTGGTGATGTGGCAAAATATAAAGAGCAGATTTCTCCGCTGTTAATAATTTTAAATTTTTTCATCAGCCTCTGCAGATACTGAGCTGATTGAACGTGGTTCTGATATGAATCGGGTGGGGCGGTGTGCAAAGCTATCTGGTAGTGTTAAATGAACCTCAGAAGGGTGTGGACTCTGTTGATTATTACATTTGCACATTTTTGCTGTGCGTCAGGCCATGTGGTAGCCTCATAAGGACTCGTCATCTGGCTGCTTGTGAAAGTAAATTACCTCCCCCAGTCAATCTGCTGTTTTTGTGGGATAGTATTGCAGTGACACAGTAATTATGCCAGTGTATGTTTTGCTAGAGTCTGTACAGTCCTGTCTGTTGGACGTCTGGCTGGTCAGATCAGATCAGATAAACAACTAAAGGTTTCACGAAATTTTGTTTCGTTTTCAAAACATTACACACAAAATAGAGGGAAGCAGCTGAACATATGTTAACCAATTTCCATTGTAACTGTTCTATTAAATAAAGATACAGTAGATACTAACTAGTAGAACTAAAACGAGTTAGGGTAGAGTGTGGTAGGGTTATTTAGACTTAAAATAAGTCTTTATTTTTGTGAAACTGTCTAACTTGCGTTACACTAATATAAGAGCAGAAATCTGGACTGGTCTAACACTAACAGACCAGTCTAAAATATATTTGTGGATTGGCCTTAGCATGGCACATCTGGAGACCCTTCAAAGATAATTTTTAAAGCTCCATTGATGATGGGCCAACTTTTCAGGCCTGATGAACCTTTCATCCTTTAGCTGGACCGTGAGGGTACTGAGAAAGTGTCAGTTTAAAAGCAAGTAAATAGGTCAGACCTCTGCAGGAAATGGATCAGTGTTGGATAACAGATATGAAACCCTCAGGCCATCTCACCAGAGCCTGCAGAGCTGTATGTTGAAGCTTCTCGCTATTGCCATTTCTACTAGATCGCCATTTGCAGCAGTGGACCCAAGGCTCAGCAGCCTGAAAGGTGCCCAATGTGGAATCCTGCTGCATTGTGGCTAGTATCTCGGCCTAACCGGGCTTGTGCTTCCTTTTCCCCTCCATCATGAATCCCTGTGGCCTCAGTAAACCTCACTATGCCACCATGCAGCCATCTCGAGGCAATCTGGGTCAGACTCTGTATCTGCTGATTAAAAAGGGGATTTTTGGTCATCCATTGGGGGAGGAGCGTGAGGATAAGAGGTGGGTGGAGACAGATCATAAACACAGCAGCATCAGCAAGCCGTTGCCACAGAAACGACTGGTTGTTAGGCTGTTTTTTTTTACTATTGGATTGAGATGCTGAGTCCTGCTGTGGAGGATGCAGCTGTCACTCTCCTCTGCCTGATTTTTAAACCACACAGAGTTTAAAAAATCACATGCATGGCTGCTGATCAGCTCCCATCATGGACTTGCTGACACGTAACTGCTCTGAAAAATGAGCAGTTTAAGTGTACTGCAAGACCTGACCTTGAACAAGGACTGTGCTTTAGGAAATATAGATTCACGCTGTGCTTGTGGCTTTGCCACAAATCCCAAGCCTCATTGATTGAGTGGTGTGTAAGTGGTTGCTCTCAGGGCTCCTAGGATTACTCGGAAGCATGTTCAGCACTTAATCTCCATATCACTGATGGTGGGGAGTGAGGGATAACAGTGCCTAATTAAATGGACTCTGATCAATAGGTGGGCAGTAATTATAGTAACCGTTTGATTCACTCAACTTTTATTTAATCTGTGTAAACAGAATTGGCTTCACTCTGATCCAACCATGTTTTGCTTAATTTGGCTGATTTTCATGAGGTATGATATGAATGCTCGGTTTCAATGGCTCCGTTTTCAACCATATTTTCCAGGCCTTTGGCTCTGTCAACGTTTTTATTCCTCAAAACACCTCCCACGTGTCCTTCCCCATCAATTCTCTTCCTCAGGATGCAGCACAATTAGTCCCATTTATAATTGGTGGTAGACATGATGTTGTACAATTGTCCTTATATTGTGCGCCTGCTTCTCTCATGTTCCTGGAGAAAGGGGGGAAACGGGCTGTTGGCATCTCTATCCTGATAATTAGGCCAAGCCACCTGCTGAAGAAGCTGTAACCAGCTGCTGTCAAAGAGTCCCAAACCTCTCCGTGCTCCTTGTCTTCAAAAGAGCAGCTGCAACTCTCCATCAGAGAGATGTAGAAACTCTGGTCTTTTGCCCTTTCTTCTCCATGCCGTCATCCTACTACCCAACTTCCCAAAAATGGAGACTGTGGGTAGCTCCTTCTTGGCGCCAAGCAAACATCTGAAGCAGGATTACAAACAGATCACTGTAGCAGGGCAAAACGACAAGGCTTTGCTCTGTTTCATTAACTCCTACCCAGCGTCTATCCGTCTTCTCTCCCCTCTGTCTCCGTCTCTCTTCCTTCTCTGCTCACCCGGTGTACACAGAGCTGGCAGTCTGCTTTCAGCATCACACCAGTGCCCTGTTTGAAAACCTGCCTGGTCTGTTTATGTAATCTTATGGCACAGAAAGACCATCATTATTATTGTAACTGTAATTGTAAAGGGTGCATTACTGTAATGTTTAAAAATCACTAGCCTTGCACAGAAAAGATCTGGCAGCATTGATTCACATTAAAAAGCTGTTAATTTTAATGACGTGCACCGTTTACGGTCTGGTAACCAACAATGAAGATCATTTCACTAGTTAGAAGTGTGGATTTAAATCTGTAGAACATGAAACAAAAACAAATGGATGGACTTTTAGTTAAAGCAGACTAATACTGATGCCATTTTTGTTAACGAGGGCTTTCACTGCTTCCTGGAATAGTTGAAGAGTAATGACACATGGTTAATTGGACTCAAAGATTAACTGCATGCCAGGTTAAAGTAGCTTAATGCTACTGACCTACAAGGTAGAAAAAGAACCTGATTAGAGGCAGTCTGAGCACAATGTCTCCATTCTATTATATTGTGCTGACAGTTAGCCAGCATGCACCATACCAGGACCCTGAAACTGAAGCAGCTAAATGGAATTCATCATTAGTATTTACTCTGGTGGTTTTCCTGCTGTGACATGTCAAAATGTCCAAAAACTGCTTTTAGACCTCCTCTTAGGACTTTGTGGGCAAGTACTGACTGGGCTTGATTGACCTCTACCTAACTCTGTTGTCAGCTTTGTTACACCTTTTTAGCCCGAGACAGATGACACATTTATCATTCTTATCCGTACATGGAGTCTAGTAGCATTAGAGGTTTTGAACGTATACAAGATAAGAAGATAAAAGATAAAAATTAGTTCAGATAGGGGAGGCAGGACCACCCACATATTTTTATAAACTTGTCTCGTATCCATTTACGAGTGTTGATTTAGACAAAATGCTTTTTTTAAACATTTTAACATTAAACATTTAATTTCCCTCACGTCTGTTGACTTTCTTCTGCTTTTTTTTATTATAAAGATCTAAGTGTTACCCTCCAATATTTATACATAAGGAGACCCACAGAGTGTGTTCTTTTCCCAAAGTTTAATATGACGGCTTCACTCTGTCTTCTATAATCTAAGAGGGCCGGATGTTGAACACATTTATTTCCATGACGGGGCTTCAGTGTTCCAGCTCTGACGTGTAGCTCACTAAAGACCTTTTTTTTTCTTTTTCCATCTTGCTGCTGTGTGTTTTACTTGAGTGATTTTTCTCTATATTGTCACCTAAAGAGTCCTGGGATGTGGCAGCTCAGTTGTCAGTTGTCAATTATAAAAGAGGGCAGAAATCTGTCGGGCACAGCAGATCTTCAGTCAGCATTTACTCTTTTCTTTTTTTTTCTTCTTTTTTTTAATACCTCTGATATAAAACAGCTAGTATGAATATAATAAAACAATGCAAAATACAAACTATTATTTGCATTTCCTATGAAATCTTATTCCTAGATAACCTCTTCAGATGTTTTCTTTTGTCCGACAAACAGTATAAACCCAAAGATGATCAATTTACAATAATATGAAACGGAGAAAAGCTGGAAACCGAAAATGTTTGCTTAAAAACATGACAAACAATCAATAATCAAAATAGTTGCTGATTTATTTTCTATCATTAGACTAACTGATTAATCAACTTAACATTGCAGCTTTAATAAACAGATATTTGTTTTACTTTTATATTCTAATGTACTATTAAAACTAATTATATTGAACATATATTAGGTTTTTAGTGGGGTCTTTTAATCCACGAAGGTTTAGAATATATAGTACATTTTTAGTATAACATATTCACACCAATTAAAATAAAATTGGCATCTATAAACTGTTTACGGGCTTTTATTGAGCTTGACAGTATTCTGTTTGAAAAGGCTGATAGTAAATGAAATATTTGTGCTTTAAATGCATTAAATGTTACTTCAAATAATATTTATGGTCGTAAGAAACCTCTATTAGGAAGTGAAAGAGGAGATGGTGGTGTCTGCTTAAAACAATGGTGTGTTTAGTGTTGCAGAAGGTGACGTAGTATGATATTTTATTATTGTATTATATTTTTTATGTAAAGCACATTGTGTTGCATTTTATTATATATGTAGTGTGCTATATAAATGAAGTTGACATGACTAGTAAAACACAAACTGTATGTACAGGAGGCTCAGTGAAAGTCACTTGATTGTCCTGCTGCATATAAATAATTTGGTTATAAGCAGTCTAGACTCATATCAGGATTCTAAATATGAGGTAGTGAAGCCTTCAGTGAGGCCCGACGTTGACCTGCCATTTCAGGCTGTGACCTCTCTGAGGCTTCGATTGAGCCAGAGCTGAGCTTAACGTGACAGGGTGTTGAGGGCCGCTGAGAAGCCAGTGTGTCCGCCGGCTGCAGCCCAGTTGACACTCTGCAGTAAACCCCACTGCTTCATCCCCAGGGTCAAAATGCTAATAGTTTCAAATGTGTCCTTTTAGCTGCATTTCTTATTTGGCATCAGTGAAACATTCGTCTGCTCCAGTGCAAGTTAGAAGTTGACTAGACGAGAAGACGCTGTTTTAATGTCCGATCGTAGTTGGACGTGTCCGGATGGCTGGTTTTAAATTTTAGATGGTTTGACGTGAGCGGAAGTTAAAGCAGGATGATCCTGATGTAATGGCATTTGAATGTGAGTTGAGAGCCTACTTTAAGCTTTGGCTTGTTATTTAGGTCATGGCTCTGTATAGCCAACAGGATTACTATAGGGTACAGCTGACCAACAAACAATTTGAGTGTTTTTCCCCCTTTGTAACAACAAATTGATAGTGAATTAGTCAATCAACAGAAACAACATTTTTGTCATTTTTTCAAACCAAACAATCACTGTTGTCAACCTTACAAATGTGAAGATTTGCTTTATATATATATATGATAGTAAACTGAATATTTTGGGGGTTTTAAACTGTTGAGCTTAAAACAGGGCTAGTTTTTTGTTTCGATAATGTATTCAATTCTCATCATGTGAATGGAAGCCCGTTGGCACGCCGAACTGCCAACTCCGTCAAATACACCATGCTCAAATCAAATCACAGACTGTATGGGTTGTAGCTGCTGCGATAGTTGGCCAATCACACGTCGCATTAAATCAGAGAACGTGTGTGGTGATTGTTCTGCGAGCAAAACCATACAAATAGATCTGGGTACAAAAATGATCAAATGCAGGTATCATTTAAATGAAGTTTCGATACTACTTGGTACTGGCTTTTTTGGTCAGTACGCCCATACATTTTCTGCTTGTGCCCCTAAAATGTTCGGTTAGGGCTACAGTGCTCCTAGTAGAAAAAAACCTTGTGTTTAAATGGAGAAGTTTCAATACTACTTGGTACTGGGTTAGTATGGTCAATACCTTTTTAAAGATATTAAGTACCAATACCCAGACCTAATGATCATACTGTAGCTGATAACATCATGCAGGTGTTTAACAGTCTCACTGTGTTATTAGCAAATAAAGTAGGAATTTGAGAATCGCAGATTATGTTGTTGCATGCTTGTATAGCTTTTTACTTATGAATGAAGTAATTGAAAGACCTGATATCTAAATGCACTTTCTCATAAAATTCTAGTGAAAAACTGCAGCAGGTTGTGAATCATAAGAAGCGGGACACATGCTGGTTAATGTTATAAGTATGTACCTATTAAAATAAACCCACAGTCCAACGAGGCACGAGATATCACTGAAAAATGTCAGTTTAACCAGCCCACATGCATTTTTTAAAAGATACAAACAATTGATATGAGTCATTTGTTCTCTCTTGTTTTACAGTTTGGTCAGGTGATATGCTCATTTTATGTGAAAGAAGATGGCACTTTTGTTGTTAATACAACATCTTATTTGTGTGTTGAAGTCATATTTACTCTGAAAAAAAGGCTTTCCAATACTAGTTTCTGCAGCCTCTACATGTAACGTACATGCAGATAACTCAACTATGGTGTCTCCCTTAACAGCAGAGCGCTGATTGACAAGTTGACGACCACCAATAACTCTGATTGCATGTGGAAATTGTAAATCCTGGACGTTTGGTTGATTTTGATGGAGTGCAGAACTCCATGTGTATTTACTGCCTAGCTTATAGTCAGTAGTCTGGCTACAGTGGAAGAATAAGAACAAGGCTGATGTATTTGTGAGGAACTATGAAAGTTCAATTCATTTTTTTCTTCTTCAATTTTTCAAATTTGAATTGAAATTGAGTTGAACTATGAAAGTGCAAACAGTTATTAATACACAGGGTAAAATGTGCCAAAAGTTGGGTGATTCACTCAGCACAGCCTATAGGCTAAGTAAGCTATATTCACTTCTGTTTCTCACATCACCAGGTAACAACACATTAAGTTAACTAGCATGTTGCTATCACCAGCAGCATGCGGCCTAGCCCACCAATCAAACTTTCTTTCTCCGCTACCTCTCCTTAGCAAGCAACAAATCACAGTGTTTCCGCTATATACAATATTGCTGCCGCTGCTTCAGCATTTTATGAAATGTCACAATTACACAACTCTGCAGAGCTGTCTGCTCCACGGGCTCAAGTGAACAGTCGTCCGCTCTCTTTCCCCTTTGAGGGTGAGCAACTGGAACAGTAACAGGACGTCATCACTCGCGAAGTCATGACAACCAAATAAACAGCTGCGCGAGTACAGCGTTTTCTCCTCAGGCAGAGTGACAAACAGCGACAAAAGCCTCGACGGCTGATTTTGCAGGTCCGAGTCTGAGATGCACATTGCAAGATGTATCTGGAATTGTTCATTAGCTGTGTGTCATATCTGTAAAGCTTAATGGGCTCACAGTAGTAAAACAGATATGATATATGATGCTTTTGAGAAACAATTGCAAATAAAGCAAACTGTTGCTAAAAAGGAACTACATGCTTTATTCACTTTAGGTAATGTTACTGTTGACAACTTTTGTCTATAACATCACCAGCTAACAACATGCTACCTAACAATAACCAGCTAACAACCAAGGATGTATTATAAGAACTGGATACAATGTAAGGCTATCCATGAAAATCTTTATTTAAATGTCATAAATCCAAATTTTCATTATTAACAATTGACAGACAAATGGCTTTAAAACCACACATAAGATGTGAAGCTTGTGCTTTTCCTCAGTAAAAAAAAGCCTTCAATTTATTAAACCCAGTCCAGAAAACATCACCAGTTATCATGCATACCTGAAAATAGCCGCATGCTGTTTCTGTGCAGTTGATGAGAGGAGAGGAAGTGTGTTTCCAGGAAGCCGATAGATGGTTGTTAGGTGTGGTGTGAGTTGAGGTGTGTCTGAATCTTTTGTGTAACTGTCGGTGTGAGTGAAGCCACCTTCCTTCAGTGGGCATTCAGGAAATGGCCTGTACTCAGTCTGACATCTCTGGCCTTTTTTGAGTGTTTCTCTGTAATCTTAAATATGTGTTTACGCTACTGCACAGAGGATGTTATGACCTGATGTACGACAGAGGAGGAAGACAGAGCTTTTGTTTGAAAGCTCTTCAAATCGTGTAGTCTTAAAAGTTCACAGTCACTTCATGTAACCTTGATATCTTGCGTCGGCTTTATGCACTTCTTCCATCCCGAGACTCTTTTTGTTCCTGCTCTCAATTGACCTACCAACATAAACTCATGTTTATTAAGCCCCAGAGATGGAGCTGAGACACTGGCTCTTGGCTTTATCTTCAGTATCATTTAGCTCACTCTGTTTTAGTCTGGCCTTTCGTGAAAGTGGCACAATATGTTGTTTGGCAACATCAGACTGTCCCTCTGCTCTAATTTAGCTCTGAGGATTACCGAACCAAATTTGGCCAGATTAATGGAAGAGTAGAATGAATTCCCTTTGTACAGTGAGAGCATGAAATAAACTGAAGACGGTGCAGGTGTAATGCATCTGACATTTTGATTACCATGAGTTTTTCTGTTTAGCCTCACGTTGTGTTGGCTTATAATCTCCACCCCTTGGCTTGGATGGTCCAAAGAAACTAAACTTTGGGACAAGTGGTCTTTGTGAAGGACCTTGTATCTGTGTTGAACAGCATTAAACCGGCCTCTTACTGGGTTTCACCTGGCTCCACGTTAATCTCAGGAGCTATTTTATGAAGAGTGCAGCCCAACCTGTCACAGTTATCATATTATGGCTTAGTCTTTGCATAGTGTTTTGGCTGAACCATTACAAAAGTGTATGAGATGGAGGTGCTTGTATGTGGTTACATATTTATGGGAAACGCTCTCCAAGTGTGAAGATAAATAGCGTGACGTCAAGGAGCTTCTATTTTTGCTAAACCACAAGTGATACATGTGTAGAACTGTGAAATAACATCCCTCTGTGTTCTTTGACGTGAAAACATGGGCATTTGTACATTCAACATTTATTTTAAGTCAACTTTCCAAATGTAGATTGTAGGCTATGGGAAGCATCTGTGGGTTAATTATAGAGGTGTGACGAGAAATCGTCCCCACAAGATCTCGCGAGATTAAACATGACGAGATTTCTCGTCGAGGTAAAAAGTGTCTTGCGATATCAGTACACAAGTACAGGGCTTGCAGCCTTGAAATTAGCATAGAAGATTCCCCGCCCGTTCTCCAAAGTTGACAAGGAGTTTACTTTTGCTGAGCGATAGCGGAAGAAAAAAGCTGCCTATAAACCCAGTGTTAGAACGTTAGAGAGTACTGCCTCTCTCTCGCTCTCGCTCTCTCGGCCGAGACACACACGCATCCACAGCGTACAGTTCACTGTGGCGCTGTCTCGCGCAGACCTCTCTCTTTCTCTGTTCTATTTAAAATGAGTTGGGAAGCGAACAGCAAAACCTAACTTTACTTTTAATGATATTACACAAAGAGAAATGTTCTCCCTTCGTCCTATAATGGTCATAAATCAATACTAGAGTAGCCTACTTCCTTGTTTAGTGCTGCAATTAATAAAATGCAGAGGAGGAGAAAAGAGCATCTGTCTTCACAAAAATCATCATCGTTTGATGGTAATTTATTTGTGCTTTAGAACGTAATCAATGTGAAACAATAGTAAAATAAGCTTTATTTCTCTCTGTCTACTGTACAATGACAAATTCAAGTACAAAACATTTGGTCTCAACTACTGCCAGAAAACGCTTAGTTATGTTGTAACCTTTGTTCTCTGAGTGAAGAGACCATCTCTCCACCGTACATATGGAATAAGTAACAGTGTAACTGTTGGTTATACAGGAGAGAAGCCAGTCATTTGAGTTTATGGCAAAACCTTTCAGTGCTCGGTTTTCATTTTGGGACTTTGAATTGAATAAAGGACACTTTTTCCAGTCTTATTTCTTCATTGTAGTTTTCTGTAAAATAGTGTTAAAATCTCGTCTCGATCTCGTGAACCCAATCTTGTGTCTCGTCTCATCTCGTGAGCTGGGTGTCTCGTCACACCCCTAGTTAATTAACATCCGGAAAAGGACAAGCCTCATGGACAGGAGCTTTCCCAGCCTTTTCTATTGGTCTCTAAACAAATTAGAGGGAGGCAAAAACGATAGAACCAAGCTTTGTCATTGAATTATATCTGACATGCTCCCCTGAGAGTATAATTCACAGGATACTAAAAGGCTGGGGCGAACTACAACAATGAACAAATTAGTTTGTTTTGTACTTATCTCGTCACAGGACCGCTGAAAAGGAAGGGAAGGGATTTGGAGGCAGTTTAGAAAAGTAGTGTGTTACAAAGATTACCCACGGCTGTGGTTGTGTATGGAGTTGACCTTCATGGAGAATTAATGTGCTTAACTTAGGTTTATTTTTTTTTTCTTAATCCTGTTGTGAAAAAAAACAAAATCAACCCTTTACAGTTTGTACAGGCACAGTTGTCTTTTATCTATGACCTGAGAGCAAATATAAATTATTTGAAAAAAGATAAGGAGAAAGAATAACTGCAGCACTGAGGTAGATGGGCAATATAAGTTTGTAAATAACATAATCAAGCTTGTCAGTGTGTGCCCATGGGAATACTTCATAGTTCAAAGAAGCTCTCAAAGAAGCACATGCTATTTATCTCCTTAAATATTAAAACATTCGCCATTTCTTGCAGAGAGTTAGATGAGAAGACACTTTTATGTCTGTATGTAAAGTACATAGCAGGAGGCAGTTAGCTTCGTTTAGCATAAAGACTCGAAGCAGGGGCAATCAGCTAGCCGAAGCGATAGTGAGGTTGCCAATAAACCGGTGGAGACACTGCACATAAGTGCTGGGTGAACAGAAACTATTGTCCATCAAGTAATGGTCACACTACATAACTCCCTATTAAACTACAAATTGTTGTTTTTACATTCTGGTTTATACGGTGAAATTAATTAGTAAGCTTTAGAAGTGCTGGTAGGTGGTTTTTGTTAGCTTTGGACAGAGCCAGGCTAGTTGTTTCCTATTTCCCCCAGTTCTTATGCCAAGCTAAACTAGCTGCTGGCTGTATCTTCATATTTACCATACAGACACAAGAATGATATCCACTTTCTCATCTAGCTAACAGCATAGTAGATTTGAAGCAACAGCCAGCCATGCTAGCTTAACATAAAGACTGGAAATGTTAAAACAGCTAGTGTGGCTCCATGCAAAAAAAAGCGTGCCAGACTATTTCCTGGCAGGACACAGTGACTTCCTGGAGTGAGTGACTGCCTGGCTAGCTATTTCACCCTGCTAAGCTAAACTAATCAGCTCCCAGTTCTAGCTATTACTTATTGGACAGACGTGAGACTGGTATCGACCTTCTCACCTAACTCTCAGCAAGAAAGTAAATAAATATATTTCCAAAAAATGTTCAATTATTCCTATAAGCCAAACTGGAGAATGTAACACTAGACAGTGTGTGTTATTTAACATGTTTCAAAGAGGTAAAAAAGGTTTTATCTGGAGCACCTCACATTAAGTAGATTAGGCTCCGGTTGGTGGAGAAAAAGATTAGAATTATACTGAAGCAATGTTGGACTTCATACTTTGCTTATGTTTTGACTACAAGATCGAGTTCATGTTCATGCCAGCTTAATCCTATTGTGGGAGACTCAACCTACTGCATGCTGTTCCTCTGATGGCTTTGACCTTTTTAAAAAAACTGAAATATCTTCATCTTTTATGTGAAGATTATCACCAACTTCAAAATTGCATTCGCCCTGTATCTTGTGCAGAAGCAGCAGATTGATAAGCAGGCATGGTCCCTCATAGATTAGTGATCTCTTCCACATGCAAGGCTCGTGTTGCGGCACAATGTTATCATCAAGGAGACAGCGTTTCTTAAAGCAACTGGGGGTAGGCATGGCTCTCTGTGGAAACATGTATCCTCTCAGTGGTCGTGGGCTAGCTGAGCTGTCAACTCCTGCAAGGTGATTTTTCTAACTGAATTTCCTCTTTGTGGTTTCCTGTGGTGAGAGAAATTGTGATGTTGTTGCTATGAGAAGACAACACTCAGTTTCTAAGGAAACACTCGAAACAGAGAGTGCATAGGCCTCATTTGCAGCACCACAGGCAAATAGGCTAGTCATATAGCGACTGCAGCCCTCCTTCATAAAAGTGCTGTTAAACTGCACAGTTTCATTGGTATCTAGTAAAAACTCCCTGATGTGCCCCAATGGCTCTTTCCTCTGTGTTTGTGGGTGTGAATCCCTTAGTCTGTCTTTCTGTAGCCTATAAAGAGGGGGTTTAACACTGTTGTTTAAGCTTAATTGTTTTGAACTTTGATTTCAGTCTTGCATTCAGACTGTCACCAGAGGAAGTTAGATTTATTTTCAGATTGCAAAGCCTCAGAATCTAGCTATAGGAAGAGGTAAAAACCTGTCGTGCGCTGGCACCTCATGGCCACACAACCGTTTTTGTTAATTTCCGTCTTGGTGTGACGGTCAACCGCAAAGATGTTTCGGCTGTATGCTTATGGGGGGGGGGGGGGAAGCAGTATGTTCCCATCCCAACGTGAAAGCCTGTTTTCTTTTGTTTCACTACTTGTCTTGCCTAAATGAGTCTGTTTATACCGCATTATAGGTAGGGAGCCGCACCTAAACAAATCTGTGAGCCATTTCCTTTATGGGAAGAATAAACTATGATGTGAATGAGGCTACAATTATGTTAATGTGTTGACTCCCTTTCTATGTGGGTGGTCAAGGCGGGAAGCAGGCTGCATTCACTCAGCACTAGCAGAGACGTACGGAGCTTAGTCACCGTTTCCACGCTTGTTCATTACGTGGCTGCTCCTGGCATTCGAGCATCTTACTGGAGGTTCCGTGCTGATAGCAGCAATGTTCAGGCCAGTAAATGTCTGTAATGCTGCAGGGCCGGAGGAGGAAGTGGAGTAGCAGAGATGATTTCATTTAATTTGGTGGTAATTTCAAGCAAGCATTTCCGGGGGGGGGGTTAATCGCAAACGTAGAACAAGATCTGTTTTGTTTTTTTCACTGTGCGCCAGATACAGTCTAACAGTGTAGTCTAATAATACCACAGATCACAGGACACACAGGGAGAAATTTGTCTCCCAAAATTGAGCTTTGAGTCTTCATTATCTGCCTGCAGTCTGAGTCACAGCGCCAGACTCTCACCCTGCTGACAGATCTCTAATGAGGATTTTGGATCAAGCTCCACATTTTGTCTCCAGCTGCCCACGAGAGCAGAGATGGGACATACTGCACTACACTGGGTTGTTTCTGATGTCAGGTGTTGTCCTCACAGTGTGTGTGTGTTTGTTCAGTGTGTTACCCTGCAAGGGTGACGAGGCTGAGCCATGCACTCATAATGAATACAATGTAGAAACCGCTGCTGCTGTATTTGCCTTGTGGTTTTAACTGGGTGATTTGATCTTTCATGACAGCCAACATGTTTCCCTGTTTGCTGTCTTGCTTCCCACTGCACCTCCTGGAAATGTACGGTAGAATAGGCCTTCCTTGATGTGGATACATTTTTAAAAGTGCATTCACAATGAAATATTTTTTATATTTTCTTAACTACATGTTTTAAGTCATTCACAAATTCACTAACAGTGTTGCATGCCACATTGGGCTTTAATGTTTTGAAAATAAAATGTAACTTTATTGTCCCACCAGAGCAAGAAATGTGTATCTTTGTCTCGCCAAAAAACATAATACACATAATAAACACAATAGGCATTACAGTTCATCAGCATTATATGTGCAAAACAGAGCTGCAAAGATTAATCGATTAGTTGTCAAATATTAAATTATTGGCCAACTGTTTTGATAATCGGTTCGATTAATTGAGAAAATAATCGACAGATTAATCAACTATGAAAATAATCGTTAGTTGCAGCCCTAGTGCAAAAGTTGATACAACTTATTGAAATCTCCCTGCATGGGGACATTGATTGCACTTAGTACAAAGATTCCCTTATATGCTTACCAGAGGTGTTTTATAGCGGCACTCAGAACGCATTAAAAGCATGTCATGATTTTGGCTGGTGACCTACATTACAATATTCACAGCTCTTCTAATAAAACTAGCTTCCTTGTTTTTGGGCTTGTTTTGTCACTATAAATGTATTTCTGAAAGTGTAAGGTGACTAAAATAAGACCAAACCAACAAGTAAAGTTGATATTTGTTTCTGTGCAGGAATCCTCTTTTCAACATTGGTGTTCGGGCCTGCCTGTGGCTTCATCCTCGGCTCCCTCTGCACTAAGTTCTACGTAGATGCTATCTTTATTGACACCGGTGAGTTTGATATTTGTCCAGTGTTCCAGTCTCCATTAATTTAACATGTTTCTCTGTGTATGTGGGGTATTGACCTCTGCTGTGACTCTCCACAGATGCGCTGGGCATCACTCCAGAAGACCCGCGGTGGATCGGGGCCTGGTGGGCAGGCTTCCTCCTATGTGGTGCCTTACTCTTTTGCTCGGCTCTCTTTATGTTTGGTTTCCCTCAGTCACTACCATCCACAGAGAGAGAGGAGGGGGCAGACAGTGAGCAGGTTATGCTTCCTCCCTCTCCTAATGCAGAGTATGAGACTCCAAAGCCCAGCAATGGGGTTGTACGCAGCCCTGAGCCTGCCAACAGCCCCACCTGCTGTCAGCAACTCAAGGGTGAGTGTGCAAGAGCCAGTGTAGTACTGCAGTGTTGTCATGCCAGGAAAATGCACACTCTTTCAATGATATATCATAAAATATATTGATTTAATTTATTTTCTAGATTTGTCAAATGTGAATAAAACCAAAATAAATAAAGGCAACAAGAGAGTCTGTCCTGGTAGCCGACATGCTAGGAGATTAATGATCATCCTTCCTTATTTCTTTACGCCCAGTGATCCCCAAGGTGACCAAGCACCTCCTGTCGAACCCAGTGTTCACCTGCATCATCCTGGCAGCCTGTATGGAGATTGCAGTTGTGGCGGGCTTTGCAGCCTTTCTGGGGAAATACCTCGAGCAGCAGTTCCATCTCACCACCACCTCAGCAAACCAGCTGTTAGGTCTGTGTTTACAGCAAACATGCACAAGCCCACACATACTATGTATACCAGTATAATAAATAGGTTCTGGTCAACTCTATTTTTAAGGTATGACCGCCATTCCATGTGCATGTCTGGGGATCTTCATGGGCGGTCTGCTGGTGAAGAAGCTGAACTTGTCGGCGCTGGGAGCCATCCGCATGGCCATGCTGGTCAACCTGATCTCCACCGCCTGCTACGTCTCCTTCCTGTTCCTAGGCTGCGACACCGGCCCTGTCGCAGGAGTGACGGTCCCATACAGAAACGAGTAAGAGAGAAGCTGGATATATGGCAGCCATTTGTATTTACATTCAGTACAGGTTAAGGCAGTACCAAGACAAATCTGAGAAGTTGTGATTAGGATAGCAGAGAAAACATAATATTAATCTAAAAGTTATACTATTTTTTTTCTTGTAATTTACTGAATTATCTTATTTCTCAGGACTATTCAAATAGAACAAGGGAAAGAAATGTGATTAAACTGGTGACAACTGAGAGTACATATGGACATTTCTTTGTTTTAAGGGGTTTACAAGATAAAGTAAGTTGGGAACCACTGGGTTAGATCAGTATTATTCTGATGTACTGTAAATAGTTAAAGTGATGTTATGACACCTTGGGCTGCAACATGCATATGCAGCATAGTCATGCTGTCTTAAATGTATCTGATTGCAAAAAGTTTAACTTCCTGGTTAACTGGTCTTTTGACATGCTCTGTTTGCCCAAGATTTTTCAGTTTAGCTAAGAGTCCATTTTCATGACAAAACTGGTTTGGTAACAACTAGCCAATCACATGCAACTTCAGCAGATCAGAAGCAGAGTATTGTATGTAAAATCCCCCAGGAGAAAGTTAGTTGAATTCAGTGTCAAAAACCAACATCTCCATCTAGATTCAGCAGAGCGAGCTAAACTATAGATGATGAGTAATTCTATTATTTTATTACACAGTCAATCACAGCATTCTGCAGTCTGCTATTTCTGTATAACGGACCGTTGCTGTTGATCATAGACTCTGGCAGACCATTTTTAAATCGCTAAAATCATTTTTTGACTCAATGTTTGTGCTCATACGGAGCTCATGCCGCTGAACAGAAGATCACAAAGGGTGAGAGAGGGTGGAGGAAATAGGAAATGCTAAATCTGGTTCTATCATAAGGACCCAGTTATTCTTATAAATAAACTATTGCTGTCAGTTAAATGCGTATTAACAGTGTTAACGCAAACCCATTTTAACGGCATCATTTTTCAGATTAACGTTCTTTTGGCATAGCAAACTTTGTTGTTTTTTTTCACATGCTGTTGCAACAACTAGTAACGTTAGAAAAACTACAACACCACGCCAGATCTAGCTAAACAAAACAACAGGCACGGCGCACACACTTGTTTGAGCTTGCGAGCCGGCCAAAGAGTAGTAGGCTAAAGCTACTGCTTTTCAGTGGATGGCGAGCGTGAGATGCCGAAATGGATGCCAATAAGATTCTGAATGGAAAGTTTACTTTTAAAAAGTAGCCAAATGGTTCCATTGACAAGACTAAAGTGATCTGTGTGTTTTGTCGTTGTGAACTGAGCTATCAACGCAGCACGTCCAGTCTGAAATTCCACTTGATAGCCAAGCACACAGCTGATGCCAATTCTCCGCCCCCTCGTCAAAGCCAGGCGACAAAAGCACAAAGCAAGCCGATCCACTTTTCCATCTTGATTAGAGCATTAAAATGAGAAAAAATAATTGAACAAAAAGAGCAGAACAGAGTTCTGTGAATCAGTCACCGGTCACATTATAAGAGATTTAGAGCTAAAATATTATGCAACAGGACATCTCATTCAGTTTTATATTGATAAGTCATAATAAATTAAACTCCTTTGTCATTATCTGTTTGTTTATTGTAGCCTGCTTTTGTCTAGAGCTAGGAATAGTTTGAAATGTTCCAATATTAGTGGCGATACAATACCTGATGCAGATACCAAAAACACTAATGCAAGGAAAAACGGCAAAAATTCATGGGCTCCCGTTTTTGGACTGTTGCTTGAATGAAAGGAGAAAAAAAAAGACAGTTGAAGAGATTAAAGTAATTTCGGATTGATTTTGGTTAATCAAAGCAATAATGGGTAGGTTAATTAAAATATATTATTAAAATAATTGTAAGTTGCAGCCCTAATCACAACAATGCTCAACACAACAATATCACCATATCAAACACTGGCCTGAGCTGTAGGAGGGAGGGAGAACTTACTATTGATTACAAGCAAATCCACTTGTGTTATGTATTACATGAAAATGTCAGGGACCCTCCAGGCCAGTCTGCCCCTTCCTCTTTGGATTAGATCACTGCACAAGTGATTAATCAGAGGCTGTTATAGATCTCTAGAGCTGTTGTCATTTCCTTTTTATTTTGCACTGAGCCTCTCCATTGGAAGAAACGCAAAGAAATGCCTCTAGTCCATACCATTGTGTTAGTAGGAGGTTTTCATAGATTTATACGTTGAATATTATGCATTCTCTTTCTTGGAGGACAATTGTCCAGTAGTTTAGATCTATATGAGTCCAATTTATCTTTTTAAAATGGCTGCCCCAGTAAAAACATACTTGACTGGTTTTGATACTTTGTGTTACAGACAATTGTTTTTGTCCAAAAAAAAAAAAAGTGTTAAGCATGATACACAGCCATATAGTTGCCTTTATTTCTTGATATTTCAATGTGAAAGCAGTATTTTTGTCTGCTCCATAGCAGGTTAGCTGTGCAGTTTCCATGGAGACGTTAAAAGTAAACCATAGTGTCACTGATAAAGAGTGCTTCTTTGATTTTGTTTGTGCCACATACTGTACAGATATAGTTGGTACTTCCAGTTGGAAATGATGCTCAGGTTTCTCTCTGTGTCTCTGTTCAGGACTCTGCGGGTGGGCGAGAAACCAGAAGCTCAATGCATCAGTCGCTGCAACTGCTTCACCTCCTCCATCAGCCCTGTGTGCGGCTCCAACGGTGTCACCTACCTGTCCGCCTGCTTTGCCGGCTGCACCGGAACAGGAAACTCTCGGACCGCATCGAACATCTCTCAGGTCTTTACCCTAAAGACGGTTTCATGCTTCTGCGTCAAATTTGACGGCTTACCCCCGCAGACCCCTCTGCGTCG